>NW_020229877.1:230000-422500 GCF_003227715.2 Harpegnathos saltator | reverse complement strand
GAGAGTTAGCCCAATCAATAAACCTCCACCCGGCGACATTCAGACTCGGTCACGGGTCCCGCGGAGCGAATGTGCGAGCTCTGGAAAATTCCAAGGACCGACCCGTGGTGCAGCCGATTCTCTTAAGAAACTGCAAGGAAGTTTCGAGAGTGCCAATTCTCCCGAGGCCCGGAGACTCTCTGGGCAAGATTCTACTTGAAATTTCGGTGCACTTGCGCGACACGCACGAAATCACGTTAAATTTCAGACGGAATTTTCGGGGTGTCGGCCCCCTCCCGAAAAGACGGAGGATCGGCGACGAAAGAGGAGCGCGTGCGATTCCGAGCGGATATTTACGACGCGAATCGTGCCCCGTTCGCCGCTGGGTAATGCCGCGGGGACGCGGCTGATAATTTCTTTTCTTCACGTCGCTTTTAATCAACCGAGCGGCCTCATTTCGTGCGCGCGTAATGGGAAACGCTGAGGATTTCGTCGTCGCGATGCAGAAATATCTCGCTGCGCGTGAGAGAGTTTCCTTTCGCTCCCACAAAGTGTGTACGGGGATAGGTTATTTTCTAACTTGAAATTACCTTCCGGAATTTGTTTAACTACTTCCGCCGGGCCTGAATAATTAAAGCGAGTTCCCCCTGGTCTTTCTCTCGCCCCCTTGCACAAGCGGCTATATGGCGGCCATGTATTTTTCGTGTTCCCTCCTTTTTTCGCGACGAAATAGAACGGGCCGTTCTTATATTTGCACAACGTCTGGTAAAAGAAATACAAGCTCGCGCGTTTCACTGAAAGTTCAAACTCGCTTCGCCATTTTTAAGTATTAACCGACCGCCTGAAATAGTATAACACGTCGAAATTCGTCGGTCTCCTGCCGTGTAGTGCGCGCGATTTTCCGAATAATATAAGCGCGTGCGAACCGTCGCGCAATAATTATTTATTCACTCGCCCGACACAAACAAGTGACTTTTATTAGATCGATCGAATTACTCACGTCAACACAAGCGAGCGAGAAGATTCTTCGAAAAATTATCAATTCGCATCCCCGGTACTGGTGTAATATTTTTCACGTGACATTACATTCAACCGACATTACAATTGGCTGGAAAAGCACGAAATCATAAATCGAATGCAAATCACGAGCCGCGAGTCTTTATTACGTCGAAGCTGTTCTGCAACATTTCCCCCAAGCCGGTCATTATTGTGTCGATTTTTCTGCACTCGACGATGTTTTCTCGAGAATAACGGAGCCGCTTAGAAAATTCACCGAACAACCGTACAAGACACGAGGGGAAATCATTTATTTATGCCACGTATACCGAGTGACCGAGAGCTAACGCGCGTCTTCTACCGATCGAAATTTTCCGACGAGAATTTCAGGCTCATCTTCCCGATCTTTCAATCGAAACACGACTTACCCTCCCGCGATTTTTTTCACCTTCGTCGCTGAGCATCGCGATGAGAGCGGACTTCGAGGACTAAAGTTCCAAGTGAACACAACAAGTCCACTCTCCTGATTAGCCGTTTCCGCAAACGCGTGCACGTCGGGGCGCGACACTCGTCGATCCTAAAACGCACGGTGTGAGCTCGAGGAGCGCTTCGTGTTATCGGAAGCCCGAGCTATCGCGGGTTCGGTTTATAGCGGTCTCGTTGTATATCTCGACGTGCGATTGAGAGAAAGTGCACGACTGTCGAGACACCCTGTACGAGCGGCAGTCCGACAGGTACAAGAGTGTTTATCCAGCGTCGAGGCGAGAACACGGTTTGCACGCTCATCGCGTATGGCGGACGAGTTCGACGACCCTTCTCTCTCTCTCCTGCTCTCTCTCTCTCTCTCTCTCTCTCTCTCTCTCTCTCTCTCTCCCGCTCTCTTTCTCGCTCTCTCTCTTCTTCGCCCGCTCGGAAAATGGCAAATACGAGAACGACAAACTATTTCGCCTCCCTCGTGCTCCTCGTGTACCGTGCCGCCATGCCGCCATGCCGCGTCGTGCCGTGCCGCCGAGTGCTCGCATCCGAATCAATCCGCTCTCGCGTCTTCAAGAGGCGCCATTGACGCACGACAATGCCGTCCCGACAAAAGAGTCCAATCTCCATTTACGATATTACACTCGAACGAATAATTCAGGCGCGGATTTGAGTGCCAGGAGAGCGACTTCGGCTCGCTCCGCGCGAGGTTGGCCAAACAGAAATTCGCCGATCTGGAGAGGCGCGACCTCATCGGCGCCCCCTCGTGCTTCGGAGCGCACGATGACAATGATAACGGTAATACGGCATTGTGAATGCTCGGAAACAAGACTCCAATTTCGAGGTCGCGACACAAATGCACGGAATTTTAATACGAATGATTGAGCGACGACGACGACGGCAGCGATGGGAGGCGAGCTCTCTGAGGATTAAAATCCCGCAGCTGGGATTTTAATTTTTAGGCCGACTGCACCGCGCGACATAAAATAGCGTAGAATTTTAATATAAATTAGCGTATAACACCCTCTTCCTCTTTCTCCCGTTGGAGAGTTTTTAATTTTTCACACATAGGCACACACGATGCGGCGTAACTTTTGGCGCGCACAAAGTTTTAATAAAATAAATCATTGAATAAAATGTTGAAGAACCGTCGAGTAAAATAACGTTGGCGCGCAACGAGCTTAGCGAATATTAAAAGGAATTTTCGCTCGCATGCGCGCGCACACGCACGTTCGTATAAATTTTTCAGACTGCAACAATGTGAGGACACGCGCAGTGTGCTGCGAAAAATAATAGGTTATATATAAAAGTACATAATGACCGAGCGTGTAAAACTTTTATAAACCGTATAAAATTCTCTCCACTTTCGCGGGGAAATTGTCGCAGCCGCGACAAAATGAGGTCCGATTTTCCGCGTGTACGGGCGAATTCGCCCGTACACGCGGGGAATCAATAATAGGGTAGTCATACATCACGGGGAAAGAGATCGGCCCTCATGCACGAGGAGGCCCTCGTGCTTTTTCTGACGAAGGTGCACTTCTCCGTTTCGAAGCGATCGATTGAGCTGAGAAGAAATTCGGCGAAACCAGCCGGATAAGAGTTTGCGGGCTCGAGTTACCGCTTCTCCTTATCTCTCTCTCGCTTTTGCGATGCATCTCTCTCGGAGAAGGACGGAGGCGAGGAGTATCACGTTCGCAATGTACAATGCGTGCGGGTAGCGCGTAATAGAGAGAGAGAGAGAGAGAGAGAGAGAGAGAGAGAGAGAGAGAGAGAGAGAGAGAGAGAGAGAGAGAGAGAGAGAGAGAGAGAGAGAGAGAGAGCGCATAATGGTTCATGATCGTCAAACTGTCGATGACGAGAGGAACCGGTCGACGAATAGAGTCTGCTATTAAAAGGTATCGAGAGCGCACTAAATTCAGGACGAGCGTATCGTTTTAAACGCGTCGCTTATGAAAGTTGCCAATTAAGCGTCCTCTCACGGAGAATCGCATGACAGGCGTTACACAGTACGGCGGGATCGAAAATAAATCGGCGATATTATATGGCGAATCGAATATATCGAGCAGCCAGACATATCGATCCGCTTCGTTGTTAAACGGCGTGAGCGAGCTTTGCAACCTTTCACTTCGCCGGCGGCGCGCGATTCGCGGATTAATTAATTATAAAGCGAATTAAACGCGTAACGACGAGCGAACCTGAATTGCATTGACCCTCGTTACTTCGTGACGCGTACAGCGGCTGTCACTGTGCCGTCGCTACTTCAACAGCGGGACAATTATCAAAATCTTTCCTTCTTTTTTAAAACATTTCATAAAATTCTTCGCCGAGAGAAAGAGGAAGAAATGTATTTGTTTACCAGCGCTCGTTCGTTAATTATATGTTAAAAAATGCGGAACGTTTAAGTCTCGCTTCTAATAAGGCTGGTTTATTAATTACGATATGCAACGATGCTTTCGAATGCGTGGAGGATTAAAAAAAAAATTAAGAGAAGGATATTTTCTTCCGTGGCGCGGCGAAATGCCAAGTTTATTTTCACCGAAAGGAGAGCTCGCTCGTCTCTCGTGGAAAAAGTCCGACATAAATTATTTACCGCGCGAGTCACGACAATTTCTTTCTTAGCATTACCCCACGGTCCACTTTATTTCTTTCCTTTAATATACGATCTAGGACGCGAAGCATCCTACGGATAACTCTTATACAGGCTTGTATATACGTATATAAATCCTCAACAAAACCACGCGCGATCAAAGACTCGAGAGACGTGGAGGGACCGTGGGCGCTCGAAATAAAGATTTCGGAGGAAACCGCGTTTCTCTCTCTCTCTCTCTCTCTCTCTCTCCTCCTCTCTCTGAAAATCTCATTTATCCACGAAAGACGTAATCAAGGTAACCTTGACATTCATCCATTTCTACAGCCCGAAGCATAGTCCGTCCTTCGAAAATGTACAACTCCGTCTGTTCTCCCAGCCATGTCGAAACTTTCAATTACTCTAGCTTACATCACTCTCTAGCTGAAATCCGGCTGGATATTCGGCCGATTATGCCGGCGAGCCCGTATAGGAGAGATTCCAGCTGCTCCGCGAACATCCCCGAGATAACAATCTCGGGGAAGTTCCCTCTCTGCGCGGAGAGGGAAAGCCCGTCGCCGGTCGATTGTTTTTCCCCTCTTAGGCACGGTTATTGTACGCGGCTGAGGAACGGGTCAACGCGGCATAATAACCTCGTAATAAATCGCTTTGAGCATTAAGCGTGCATTTAATGCCGACACACGCGTCCGCGCACGCCCCGCTACGCGAAAGACCGAACGGCGAGATTTATCGCGCCATTCATAAAGTATCGCCTGTAATCCCTTGGCGGGAGAGATGTGTTGCACGGTGCTTAATAGTGATGTGCCGGAGCAGCGGCGGAAACTTCATACGAGGCGACTAGACGACCGGTCCGCGCTTTAAAGAGCCCTGAATTAGTGCTCCGTACTACCCGGATCCGCGTAACCGGATCGAAGCCTCGCGCGCTCAGAGGTGCGAGTGCAGCCGACGTAGCGGCTTAATATCGTAAGCGGCGAAGAATAGACTGTTGGTGGCGTCGCGACGTCGTCTCGGAAGAGGGGAAAATGGGAAATGGGACGATCGTATTTACGTCGACGATGCGGTACCGTGGCAGATGCAATTTGAAATAGACACGAGAGAGAGAGAGAGAGAGAGAGAGAGAGAGAGAGAGAGAGAGAGAGAGAGAGAGAGAGAGAGAGAGAGAGAGAGAGAGAGAGAGAGAGAGAATAGGAAAATCTGAAGTCTCGGTTATGTCTGGTCGACGTCTGGACGTTTGGAAAGAATGGAAATCATGAAAAGTACTATTCTGTGCTTTGGCAGAGATTTTATACACGCCCACGACGTTATTACTGTACATTGCGTAATCCGGCGAAATCCTCTTAGACACTTCTAATGGCGACATCGACGGGCGTATTTGCAAGAGAACAGCGCGCGAACAAGGTAGCGACAGAACGCGCAATGTCTGCTCGGGATTAAAATAAACTCGCAAAAGTTCAATAAGCGAAAATCGATATCGACCCGGCAAATTTCTGCTGTCCCCACGGCTTCCCGTTCAATTTTCGTCGGTAGAATGCTCTTAAAATGCAGAGGGGTGACCGTTCTCAGAGGCGATTGTCACCGCGCCACTCGGAAGTGGTCTCGGTGTCCGACCACTTCCGGCAGAATGGGCTTTAAACACCACTCGAGTTCGATGGGAGACAAGCTGGGAGCCAGCAGACGTACCTTTGAGCGGAAATACGAGTCGTCGTTTTACGACACACTGCGGTTTCGCGTAATCCGTTTCGCGTAAGCGAACATGGAGCTTTAAATAAAACAGCGCGATGTAACGCGCGCTGTGCTTCTTATCGCGCGGCTGAAAATGAGTAGAAGAAAGTCGTAAAAGAAAGCAAAACGTTGGAACGTTAATGGTGGGCACACTCGTGCGTGTGCAGCGGGGGGTGATATTCATAAAAACATTTTATACGCATTTATCTCATATTATAACCGTGGCATTCGCCATACCGGGAGCGTCTATAATTTTCGTCCTTCGATCTACAATCTACATCGTTACGACTGCGCTCCTGCGCGCTCCTACAGTCGTGTAACTCGGCATTACGCGACAAATAATGTGTTCCCTACGCTATGTTTTCCCATAGTTGTCTACGTCCAATTTTCCGCGTCGCCCGCTTTATACCGCTATTATACCGCTCGATTATCGTCACGTATCGTGACATGCATACGCATATCCAATTAAATCGCACCGCTCAAAAAACATAGGGAAGCCCTCAGCCGCGATGGAAAAAGGGAAAAAGAAAAAAATATCACCGCTCTCTTAAAAATTGCCTCGGGACATTTATCGCGCAAACAATCGTCTCGCATGAGCGAGTCACTTTATGTTGCAAATGAGCGAGCCGGTCCGCGTTACACGAGCGCGACAAGTTTTCTTCCGTCGCCGTGCGGAGAGAGCAGATTGAAGATACGCACTGTGGTTGGTGGTGGGCAAGTCGCGTTCATCGTCGCGCGCTTTATATACCTAGCACACACGTCCGAGGACGATTCTCGCCCGAATCATCGTTTCCCCGCATTCGGCTCAATTTTCCGACCTAACGTGTAATTTCGCGGCACCCTCAGGCAAGTGTTTTGTACCGCGCTGCAAAGCAGTGTCTCTCAAACGTCATCCACCTTTCATCCTCTCGCACTTTTAATCTTCTCCACTCTCTTTCATCCGCGGAGAAGAGCGCACGCGCGTCAGTGTGAGAGCAATCCGTAATAATATCAAAGTTAAAACTTTATCCCGGTAAGCGTATGGGGTGTCACACATTGTCAATTTCTCTTCACCGACTCGAGCACATGGAGGCGGATCAAGCGCGCGTCTGCGTGTGCAATCGAGGTGATTATAATAATAAAACGTCGTAAATAATCGTGGTGCAAATTTAAACGCGAATCCGCGTTTGATTGACACAAAGCAGACGCGTGAGTTCGGGGAAACGGAGCGGCGGGTTTCGCCCCTGACGAAGTTAATTTTCGAGTCTCCGAGCCGAGACAAAACTAGGCGAGAAAGAAGTGGGGGGAGAGAGGGAAGAGGACGCGAATCACACGACTGAGATAAAACCGCAACATCATGGAGAACCCAGATTTTTTCTCACGTGCCTCCGCTCGAGAGACACTGCTGCAGGAGGGCTCGAACGAGTCATTTAGGGGTTGTTAGTTCCGCCGCGGGAAAAACACGGACAGGGGAAGCGAGTGGGCATGCAGATGCAGCCAGGCGTGCATACACTGTTCTCCCATGCGTTTCCCGGTTACATCCCCCGGTCGTGTTCACGCTAGAGGAAGAAACGGACTGCGACGTCCGTCTGCTGGATACTTAAGCGTGACGTGCAATTACTCCGACTAGCGCAAGAAAGAAAACATGTTTATGAACTTATGCAGGAAAACGGAAGAGATGCCCGCTGACCTGGAAAGCCTCGGAAAATAGAGATCATCCCCGATTTTCCCTCCGACGATTTTGCTGCAACGCGTTTTGTCGCGCATTAATCATTTTCAATGGCGAATTCTTCTCGGATCGGAGCGGACAGGATGGTCGCCGCCGGTGCGCCGACAACTTTTGATAAACGATAAACTATCACGAGTGAAGGGATGAAAAAGCAGGACGAGCAGGAAATTTGCTTACGTGTATCGCGAATATTAAGCACATACTCGCGGCCCGTAAATAATCACATTCTCCGATTTCGTTCGCGAGCCACTTCCTCCCTCCCTCCCTCTGCTATCTGGATATTCAAATAACGCGATGAAATTTAAATATTTATCTCGCGTGTGGAGCGCTCGCATGCGACAGGCGGTGAGGCGGCGCGGGTCGTGCCCGACTAAAATCCACGGCGACATTTGCATTCTCGTGTCGCGCGGACGGGCCGGAAATTTAAATATATTCGCGCGGCGAGCGATTGTGTCGCGCCGCCTTTAGACGCGGATGAACTTATACCTGGTCTTTTCACCTTTTCCCCGCTGGCGCGAACCGCGAGAGCCCGCATCGAGCCGGCTCGAATCAAAGGTCAATGGGGAACAGCCGCCTTTGTTTAGTCGATAACGCGAGAGCCGCGAATAGAATCGCCCGCGAAATTCTGCACGATCGGCCCCCGTCCCGCCGCGCCGCACCGCCGAATCTTCGCACTCACGCATTCGCGCTCAAATGCCACGTTCTCTCGTACGTTAACATTTTACGGCTAATCCGGTAAATCGTCATTAAACGCGAGACTGTGACAGCCAATCTGGAAATTCGTAGCGACCTCTCTCTGTCTTGCCAGTCTCGCCGAGTCTTCTCGGTGAAAGTTGCCAAACTGGCGAAATTGGCGAAATATGACACTTCAAAGCGATGAAATATTACATCCGATATAATTATAAGCAATTTGAAAAAGAAAATATAAAACAGTTCCGCCTGTTCGCTTGTTCGCTTGTCAACGGTCAACGGGTTATCCGTCGAACACGTCGAACACGTCGAGCGATTCCACGAGAAATAAGCGGTATGCAATCAAGGTAATGCTTTAAGAAGAATAACCGAGGAAACGCAACGGCGCGGCGATGTGATAAACTCAAAAGCGGCGGAGCCACTTTTATCAATTCCTTCGAAAGTCCATTTATGTCGCTGAGGATGGCCGAAACGCGCGAAAGGTGCGCCGGCCACATTTTCATGAATGAAACGTCCGTGTAATCGATTGCGACACTTCTTGCGGCTGAATGGAGGCAGTTTAAGAATGAGCACGTCGCAGCTCCTACTACTCTCCTCTCGTTCTCTTTCTCTTTGGCCACCGTCGGTGGTGTCGCAATCGTGGATCTGCTCGAAACAAGTCGTTACCTTTTTCAACGCGCACGCGAGGACCGGCCCGACCTTTAATTCGCCCGGCGAGAGAACATTCTCCATTTTACTTGCGTCGTTGAATCGTACGCTAATTTTGTATAGAGCGCGAACGAAGGCGATTAGACAGACTCTCGCGTCAGAGTCGCGCGCGCATTTAATTCGTTTCACCGTCGGGTATTTTCATTTCTCGCGCATTCAAGTCCAATGCTCTCGTGTCTACCTGCGGCCGCACGTGACAATAATTAATCAACCTAATTCCGACAATTTTTCTTCGTTCATTTAGCTGTTTTCTCCGCGACGTCATTTCGAGGCACGGGGTTCTTACCGCGAGGCGATTGCCAAAGTTGCTGCGCATATACGTGGCGAACAACACAGATATTTTTCTTCATAATCAAGGAATCGTTCTTAGAAACGATCGAAAGTCTTGGCGCAAAAATCAGTGCTAAACACACCGAAAATTCCGCGCGCGTCGCCGACGAAACACCGAGGACCGATTAATCTCATTAAAGGCCAGGAAGTAAGTCGACTTTGGCGACGTACTTATGGAAAACGACGGCAGCTAAAAAATTAGTTATTACCTACTAAAGGACACTCTCTAGCGGGGCTCGAGGATGGCGCGCCGAGCCGTCGCCTTTGTCGCCTCGACGCGACGCGACGAAACGCGTAACGCCACTCTAATGGATGCCCTTGTCGTGCGATGACGCTCGCGGCGAGGCACCGAATGCATTTAGAAAGGTCGTTAAGAACTTTTTATAGGAGCACACCGTGCACCACCCGGTGTATCTCGTGAGGGTGAGGTAGCGGGATCCTCCACGGCGCGCCCTCGAGCTCTTCAAGTCCCCTCTCGTGTCGTTGTACACGGTGGCGCATTCAGAACGTATCGCCCCGTTAATCTCTCCGAGTCTTCGAAAAAAAGAGGGGAAGGAAAACGGGGGAGTTTCGACGTGGAAACAATTTGCAGCCGCCCGCGCCGGCGCCGTGCCAAGAGTGAGGAGAGAGAGAGAGAGAGAGGAAGAGAGAAACCGAGAGCTTTCTTCTATTACCTCGTGGCCTTGAACGAGCACTCTCGCGATTACAAGAGAGAGAGACCGAGGCTCGCTCGTCGATTTTCAAAATGATCAGCACGATAATTCACGATAAAGCCAGTCGCGTGTTACCGGTCGGCCGGGCTACGAGCGCGAATGATTCATCATCGTTGCCGTAGGTCACGCGACGGCTAACATTGAGGGCTTAATCACTCGCGTGACGCAACGCGCAATGATACTTAGGAAATCGGGGGAATAAAAAAGGCTGTTTGATGCAAAGCGAGAATGGACGAAGCGAGCGAGGCGCAAAATCGACGGTGAAACTTACTTCACGGGTTCGCGGAAATCTGACAAATTTCCCGCGTACGCACGTAGCTTTCGCCGGAAGCTTTCTTGCAGCGCGACCAACTTTGCTACGGCCAGAGAAAGAGAGAGAGAGAGAGAGAGAGAGAGAGAGAGAGAGAGAGAGAGAGAGAGAGAGAGAGAGAGAGAGAGAGAGAGAGAGAGTGAGAGAGACAGAGACAGACAGACAGAGAGAGAGAGAGAGAGAGTGAGAGAGACAGAGACAGAGACAGACAGACAGAGAGAGAGAGAGAGAGAGAGAGAGAGAGAGAGAGAGAGAGAGAGAGGGAGGGAGAGAGAGAGAGAGAGAGAGAGAGAGAAAGTTACCAGAGTTATAATCGTCTATTTAATAACGGCTACCAGATTGAGCTGACGCTAATAAATTGATAGAGGATGGAGCACGCTCCTCCGTAGAGGAATGAAGAGCCCGTAAATCCGCCGAAGAGCGCGCTCACGGATTCATAGTTCAATCAAAAAGTTCTAAACGGCCCGCTCGTGTATTCATTAGCCGTTGGTGTAATCGGCGCCATAAATTCCGTCGCCAACATCGCGTACGTGAAACGCGGCCAGAGTCAGGCTGGGCGTCGAAGTCGCTCTCCGCAATGTCGGTATTTATAGGCGTCATGCCGTTTGCTCTGTATTAGCCCAATTTGCCGCGCTTCCCCGCGCCCACCAATTAGCGGATTAGCCGGTGCATAACACTCACGCTTTATCGGCCACGCGAATCGCGAATTCCAGCTCCGGCGAACGACCCGGACGTTTTAGCCCGGCGTAGCCACGAATTTGACACTGTCGAAAGAAAAAGAGCGAGCGCGCGCGCGAGAGAGCAGCTGTATTTTTAGAAAAAACTGCCGCAACTCCAACGCTATGCAGTCGCGGGCATCGCGCGTCGGAGTGAATGGCAAGAGCATGTTGGTCGCGTCGCGAATGTGAAACGATACTCTAGCCGAGTGATATACTGATCTCGCAAACCGTAATGACAAATGCCCGACTGCCCGCGGGCTGATGGGAGAAATCTTGCGATTGTCCTTTGTTCGCGCGTTGGGACAATCACGCTTGCATCCGTGTGTGACCAAAGTCACGGCGAAACAGCGGATTAATTACGCGCGCGCGCGCGATCAGGCGCCACGACGAAATTCATGTCGCCGAGCTCGCGCCGAGCTCGACTCGAAACACAGCCTTTTAATTCGGCGATTATGAAAATGAGCGTCGTCCCGAGGGACGAGATTTTTCATTTCGCTTGTGACACCACGACCGCGACGTCGACTTTAGTGTAGCCAAGCTGTTTCGCAGGTGCAAAACTTTTATGCTGCCAAAAAATCGTTCACTATGGTCGCGTCGCGCGTCTCTATCTAGAGACTACCGCGAGACGAGAAACGACGGCGAGAAACGACGGCGAGATCCGACGCGCCCATTCGCTCGTTCACACACGGTGCATCTCCCTACCGCATGATTTACATTTTCCGCAACCTATATATTCTCCCTCTGTCGTACGCCAAAACCTATTCTCGTAGTCGGTCAGCAGCGCGATTTTCGCCGTCCCCGTCGCGCGTCGCGCGTCGCGCGTCACGCGACCGCTTCATTTTCGTTCAAGAAACTAATTGAGAAACTCGTCGCCGGGAAATGCCGACCTCGAACAATTCGAGGTCCAGCCGCGCGCGTAAGAGTATTTCAATACGTCGAGAAATATTCCGCCGAGCAAAACGGCGCCTCGACGTGTTGCAATGTACGTGAAAATTGTGCACGGCCGAAACTTTCCTTTTCCTTTTCTCGCCGGGTGACATATGCAGGGCGAAGGACGCTTCAAAGATGTAAATATCTCTGAAATGTTCGCGCTGTGTGTGTTCAATTAAAACGGAACTCTACGATGATTTATTCGCGGCCAGTTATGCATTTAGGCGCAAACATCTCCTCGCGTTATCCCCCCGTCCGGCACTGGGCGGAATTAATAGGCTTTGGCGTCCAACTTCTTCGTTATTACGGGGCAATTATCGTACGGTGTAACGATGGCGATACGTACGTGAGTGCCACGAAACGAGGTATCCCATAAACCTCGCACGGGACCTTTGATCGCGCGGCGATTACTCAAAGTTAGTGCACGCGCGCGTTTCGCAAATGATACTAAAACCCGCACTTATAAGCCGTCGATTCTCGAGAATCGTAATTACTAATTTCGCGTGCTGCCTTTCGGGAGCGTAAATCAATGCGCAACGATTGGGAATTGGTAGAAATTTAATTACGGAATCATTGATCCCGCGTATTAATTGCCGGCTTGATTAATGTTACTTATGCACCGTTTGTCATAGCTAGTTTGCAGCTCGCCTTAATCGAGACTATTTACGGCGCGATCTACCGCGGGTTTAAAATCTACGCGGATCATTCAAACTTTAATAGCCTCTATACACACTGTGTTGTGGCGTTAACGTTAACGGTCGACACGATCTAAAGCGTTTCTCGAATTTAAAACTCGCTCTTTGACTCTTGCTCGTATCATTGCGCGAACAATGTTCAATAGCTACCTGAATATACACAACTGATCGTCCAAAACGACCAGCGTTCAAACGAATCGCGCGATTCGACTGCAAGTTTTATTCGTGATCGCGCGCTCCTGTTTCATCGCGAAAATATCTGAAAGTTCGATATTATTTGAAAATACACACGAAGGGAGAGAAGTTTCCGCTTTTGGCGGAATCCGATTCACGTGTCGATTCGGGAGAGTCGTTTTACCAAAAGTTTCGCTCGGACATCATTCGACGCGCCTTTTGAAAAATGTCGTTACACCTGTTTCCAGCGTCAGCAGGTTCATCGACCCTGCTGCTCGCGCCACCTGCACCTGTCACTACTGCTCCCCCCTTCCAACCATCGAAATTCCACAGATGAGTTAGCGAAATATTATTTTAGACTAACTAGACGGCTTCATTCAACGAAATAAACCGTAAGATCAAACTGTCGCCGGTCTCTTTGTTAGCAGATTCGGTTGTTACGGCTGCAACTTCGTAGTAAAAATGAGACGTTAGAAGGAACAATTCCGAAGAAAAGCAACCCTCGCGCAGGACGCGGAAAATTTATAGACCTTCGTGGTCCAAGTTAACACGTGCGTCCGATAGACCGCGGGTGCATCTGGATGCGTATGCTCGAAAACAAAACGCAGCTCGAAACACGAGTAGCAGTGTCTTTCACGAGCGACGGCTCCAACTCGAATGTCGACTCGCTGTATAAACATGTGTCAAGCTACGGATGAAGTAGGAACGGAAAGAGGCTTCCCGATCTATTACGCGCGGCTTCGAAGAAATCCCAAAAGATTGCTCGATATATTTTTTCCTTACTTTCTCAAACATTCTCTGTAACTTATTAGGGAGAATCGAAAATTTAATTCGCGAGATATAATTATACCATTCGCGTTTGTTCCCGAGTGAGAGAAACGAGAAGCAGAATTTCAATGACTCATAAATTCACGTACCATGTGGAAAGGTTCACTTCGTGTCGATCGATCTGCTAGGAGAGATACCGATTCTCATACCGATAATTCAATATGTATCGAGGCTCGACCTCGACGTATGACTACAAAGGGTTAAACGACTCGAAAACGCGTGCTTTCCACTTTGTTTGCTGCTTATTCGAGCATCGATTCCCGCATAACCGGTCTCGACTTAACCCGTGAATACTCCGGTAAAATCTTAAGTGTTAATGGCCGTACCGAGCGCGTCCGGCAAACGCACGTAATTTCATTAGCACTCTGAATTTTCTATGCGTTTACATTTTTCCACTCATGCAATGCGACGGTAGAAAGCCCGCTTGTGAAAATCGCGTTTGTATGTGACTTCACCGCGCCAACTAGAAAATATCGGCGAACCTAATACGCGCGATCCGACATGCAGTCTGTGGAGCTTGCATAAAAAAGTGTCACGCGAGTCTTATTAAGCACTAAGATACCCAGCATCATGAGACGATTAAAATAAATCGCGTCGATCGCTGGAACTTTATGGAAAGAAAGAAAGAAAGAAAGAAAAAGGACGTTTCTATAAATATATCACGCGCGTTATTATTAACCACTATGTAGCCGGTTGCGCTCACTTCTGTCTGCCCCGTTGGCGTGTAATCTCCCAACGTTATACATAAAGCCGTGTAAATGTTAATTAGCGGCCGTTTACCGGCGGGTTCTCATTTTAGAAACCGCCTCTGCGCGCTAATACGTTTCGATGTTCAACCGACGTCGCGATAAATTACGAGATGCATTCCTCTTTCGCGAAATATGAAAGGACAAGATCACAGGCGCTGCTACATTCTACCGCGGCAGTTAAGCGGTTATACCCGCGAAGAAAAGATCGGTCGCGGTGATACTTCTAAAATTAGCGCACCGCCGCGTAACTTCCTCTCTCTCTCTCTCCCTCTCTCTCTCTCTCTCTCTCTCTCTCTCTCTCTCTCTCTCTCTCTCTCTCTCTCTCTCTCTCTCTCTCTCTTTCTCTCTCTCTCTCCGTGGCGCGGCCGCGAATGTCGCGCGTAAATTCCTGCGTGCCGACGTGGACTCGCGTGAATTAATCGCCGTGGGGCTTCGGAAAAGTTAAAACGCGGAGGAAGCGCACTCAGCGCGCAAAGTAATCCCAGCCGATGCCGTAAATTTTCCAGCCACTCGTCGTTCCGCCGCGCGTTCCCGCGTCACCGGCCGTTAGCGCGAGACGAGCAAACCTGGCCGGATGATGATTTTCCGCGCGGCCACGCATTTGCGCCAAGCGAGATCATTATCCGCGATTAGGATTGTGAAACGTCTCGAGAAACGTGAAGCCACGACGCGATACCCGACTTTACGTCGACGCGAGACAAGTCGATAAGAGCGTGATCGAGATATAGCCCAAGTCGTCGTGCTTCCCTTCTTCTTAGTAAAACGCCCTAAATATATATCTGCATATTTCTGTCGATAATGCAATTTCGTAACTTGATAGAAAAATGCCGCTCGAGAAACAAGAATCTTCAATTGCTCTCTCGTCTCAAGCTCATCATCAATCATCCCCCTAAAATATTTTTACCGTTTCTCTCAGTAATACAACTTTATCACTGTCTGACATCCTATATAGAGAAGAATGACTCTCAAAAAATAAGAATCTTCAATATTCCGTCTTACTCGTAAATTCCATTTTCTATACTCCCCCCCCTCCCCCGTTCCTGCAGAGCGCAATCAACAGAGTCACATATTCCCGGAATTCAATTTTCACACAAGACCAGAGATAAATTATCGGAATATTCACTTACCGCAGTTTCGCAGTTTGCGGAGGCGTATCGAAAACGCGTTTACATCCGCGCGCGCGCGCGAGCAACTCTAGCGGCGAGTCGATAGCCCGCCGATGCATCTCTTTCTCTCTCCCCCGCGGTGAGATTGCAACGCGCTTAATAAAGCCGTGATGTATCTGGCCGGGTTATCAATTAGCGGCGAACGCGCTTAATCCGCGGCGCGGAGGCATCGATAACGCTCGGCGGAGATGGAAGTCTTAATCGGTGCGGCGGGTTCGCCGCGGAGGAAATTTATACCCCACGTCACGGTTTCTCGTGCTGGTCGCGCGTTATCGCGGCGCCCCCGGTATTACCGCTTTTTCCGTCGTCTCTCGGCGCGACGTCGGAGACGCGTTGGGCATTAATTAAGGGCCCGGCGCGCAGCAGGTGTTACGATAATTCCCTCCAATTGGCCCCGAGACGAGGCTCATTATGCGCGGCTATGCCTCGCGTTATATGCGGGCCACATACGCGAGATTGCGTCGCACGGAATTATTTATCCAACTGTCAATAATGTTGCTCACGCGGAGGACTCACACGTAAACGCGCAACGTACGCTGTCACTGTGATTTATCACAACGTGGACAAGCCGCGTCGTTTGATTCATCGAAGACGACCGAGCGATCGTCGCTGCTTTTGCTTTTTCTTTTTCTTCATTTCTCTAATACGCTATCGACGCGCTATTAATCTCTCGAGGGGAGAGATTTCACCTGGCCCTTCCTTCTCGCCGCTGTGTTTGCGGAATTGCAACGTCAATCGCAACGCTGACACGCTGTCGGTATAGCATGACAGCCGTTTGACTCGCTTGTCGCGGTAATGTCGACATGCAATTACCATGCGTCATATGGGTATAGACCCCGAATTCCATAACTATCACTAAACTTGATAAACTGATGACTGTACGCCATCAAAGGGCACTAGCAACCTCGCATTCCATCGCTTTCCTCGTCGGATATCTTTTCATCGTACTTAATATTTAAATCGCTGTATGCATTCGAGTCGAAATTTTGCTTCTACATTTATCCCGCAAGTTTCGTCCTATTCAGTCAATGAGCAATCTATCGTCCTCTTTCAATGCTACAATAACAATATTTACTGCTATTCTACTGCCTCTACTGAAGCTTAAAGATTAATGGGTGAATGTGTATGTGTAAGGGTATGTAAAGGTATGTGTAACGGATATATAATAAAATAACACACTTTATTTTCTCAATATGTTCTTTTTTCTTCTTTTCGAGCTGAAAAGAAAAGAATTATAAGAACAATTGTATATCTAGAAGCTTCAATAGCAATTTGAATTTGAATTCGGAACGACAAGAGAATTGGACAAAAAAAATTGGAAAGAACACGACAGTGAACAAGCTCATAACGAGACTTGCAGGGGCCAAGAAATATTATTAAATGAAAAATCAATATTTGCAAGACTTACGATAGATGAATATTAAATTTCGAATCGCATATGTTAAACATATGAAAAAGCGGTAGTATATTCCACAGAAATTCAAGTAACACAGTATAAACAAACGAGATAAAATCACGTTTCATAAAATACAATTCACTATTCAAGGCACGTAAAAAAGGAGCAAATAACATTTATTTGCCGTCATCGCGCGATGGCATTTTTAATTGCGATGAAACGGGAAAACGATTAATGGTTATCCGTTCCGCGTTTCACGAAGCTCTCTTTCACTCGCCAAAGGGACGACGTAATGGCCGCGGAACGCGCGTTAAAAATAATTTCGAGCGCGCTGCCCTTTAAAAAACGAACGCTCGCGCGGAGTCGTCGTCGTCGTCGTCGTCGTCGTCGTCGTCGTTGTCGTCGTCGTTGTGAAATACGATCGCGGTTGAGTGTCACTCGTTATATTCCGACACAAAGGGTTAACGCGCGACTCGAGCGATGACCCAGAGTTAACCCAAAGCTAACCGAGGGCATTCTCAGAGTTGGCCCTCAGGGTTAGCCCTTGTCTCCGGGAAATAAATAAATCATTTTCAGTGGAAGAGCGCGAGGGTCCTGGCTGTGTGTCAGCTAACCGGTAGGACCGATGCAATTTGCCAGCCATCATCTTTTAACGCGTATAACTAGTGCCCTTCTTTATTAAGTTACGCCGGAAACCCGGGAGAGAAATCCAAGTTTTAAGTAACTGACGCGACACATGATGCACGAGCAGGAAGACTTAAATTTCTCCACTCGAGAGATGTTTTTTTTCCAAGAAATAACATGGCCGCGTAAAAAGATCTGCTCGAGTGCTTTCAAGAGGCACGATTTATTTTCATTCTCTACGCTCGTTATCTTTCGTGTTAATTAGAAAAAAAAAACATTCCAAAATCAATAGAAACGTCGAATTAAAACTCGCGACGTTAATAAAATGACTCTCTCGATAATAAAAGAGATCATTCGGGCAAGGTAAAATCGTACTTTTTTATCTTTCTCTCAACATCTATTTTATCTGCAGCTAAAACAGAGATGGGGCAACTTTTTTAATTATCCATAATTGAAAGCCATAATTGTGAAAGGCATAATTGAAAGCATAGAGGGGAACATTGATGTAAAAACTATCGAGATCTCTTTTTTCACTTGTATCAAGGTACCGAACAAAAGTGCACCTTGTGGCAACATTCTTTTCATAGAAGACTGCTTCAAAACCCGGCGAACCGAGCGGACACTTTTTTTTCGCGGAGGAAGAATTGCGCGCTGTCGCTGCAGCAATGTAATGCAATGAGTAAATCGGCGATCAGGCCGATGATTGTGTTTTCACTCACCGTTTCGATGGCTTCCAGCGCCGCTTCAGCACTCCCAGCATGAGGAGACCGATGAGAACGAGGCCTAGACGCCAACGGGCTTCCGACTCGCAGCTACGTATGAAGCACCAGCACCAACAACACAACCGATCACTACCGGGACCACACAACCACCGGATGACCTCGTCGATCTTTCCGGAGGATCTCTATCGGCCCGCACGAGTCACACCATGATCGCCCCCGCGAATGAGTTCTTTCTTTCGCGCGCGGTCTCTTCTCAAGTCTCTCACGACTTCCGCCGACACCGACCGATCGAGCTAGCCGATGATGGGATGGACGGCAACGACGGGATGGATCGTCAGCCGTGTGTTCGACGCTTTTGCGAAATCGCCACTTTCAGTCACGGTACGGCACGGATCGCGTTCTCCGGCTCCCTGCCCGGCAGCTTCTTGTCATCCTCGTTACTGCGCGCCCTTATTCGCCGGACATCTGGAAGCAGAGTGACAAAGGCACGTAAGATCGACGTGGGGTTTTAAAACGTGCGTGACACTGGGCGTGTTGCGCGGGACTAGGTTGTTAAGCGCGTCAGTAGGAATTCTCTTAATTTCTCTTCCCCAGAAGAGAAGAACTTGTCTCTAGAAGAAAGCGGCGTTGCGACCGACCTTGACTTGAGAATTTTCGAATCAATTGACGCGGTATGCGTAAGAAAATATAGCGAGTTCAAAGAGTACTTCAGTCACGATTACAGCGACGTTTATTGTCCGAAAATCCGACGAAGATCCGCTGAACGAGTCTTTGGAAAAGCTGCGAAGGTATACGGGTACGAGAGTTCATCGACGTTGGGACGCAACGATAAATCAGAGATATTATTTCAGCTTGAAATTATAGCTGAGTGAGATATTTGTAAACGCGACGCACGGTGATATTATTTCTCGCGGAAAATAAATTCCGAGCCCGATCGTGCGTTGCTTCGCCAGAGGAAATTCGAAAACAGGTAACAATAATTCCACACGATCGTTAACGTACGCATTTTACACCAAACATTGCTCGCACGATAATTTACTTTTTTCATTGGTGCGACGCGGTGCGATATCACGTTGCTCCATTTTACGACGCGAACGCGCATCACGTAACACAACACACGCTCGCAAAGATTCTATTTTCCATTCACAAAGGATCGCATAAATGATAAAGTGTGTCGTTCCGAAAATATTTATACCGACGGTCGCGGAATAATTTACGGTCCTTCGCGGGATCGTCGTCCTGAGTGAAAATCTGATCGATAACACGAGCGCCGCTTCCTCAAAGAAACGTTCCAAGTGCGATTATTTGAATATCGAAAATCACTTTTACATAGCTGCTTAATTGGCCGAGGAGAATCGAGCCCGCTCGAGCCGAGCCGCCGCGCGGAACCCGTTGATTAAGGGTCGAATAATAAATCACGTCCTTTTAATTAAGACGATAATTAATCGGCAGCACTCTCTTCAAGTGCGCGCGTCTTTTATGAACTGTCCGAAAAAATTGATTCGCCTCGAAAAAGACGCGTTTTTCCCTTTCAACGGAGAGCAATAACGAGATGCTCTTGATTTGTGCGCGAATTATCTCGAATACGAATTTATTATTCCTACTGCAAGTTGAGGATGTGCGTCGTTGTTATTTTACTATAATTATGTTCCATTAGAAGCAGCCGGTTTCAATAAAAGTTGAACTGAACGAATTTTAATTATGTAGCTCGTTAATTGTGAGCTTGAAAATTGCAAGTCGAATCTCAAACTAATTATCCACACGAAGGGATACGCGAGCGAGAGAGAGAGAGAGAGAGAGAGAGAGAGAGAGAGAGAGAGAGAGAGAGATCGACACGTTTCTTTCTTTTCTCACGTGGATTGAAAATATTTTGCAAGGATTTTTTTCTCGCAATCATCCGACATTAAATCTGTACGTAGGTGTAAGAAAAATACTTCGTGATTGATACACGTGGACAAACAAGAGCGAAATAGAATTTTATTTTTCGCTCGGAAAAAGGTAGAAAAACAAACGATTTTGCGCGTTGCGGTACGAGCGAAATGCAAACATTGATTTCCGATCTGCGGCGTGGCGAGCTGGGAAATGACGTTCGTATCCCAGCGCGTCAGAGCGACCTTGCTTTGCTTTCTGAGACTATTGGTTTGTAACCAATCACGATCGATGCAGCTGAACATCCAATTGCTGCGAAATTGCATAACCCGCGCTGAAAGGCTATTTCGATCGTTTCGAGCGTTCAGCGTGCGTAAGTAAGGGCAAAGTACAAATATGAATAGACCGAGCGGTATTTTATTTGCCGTGCCGCTTAAACGTCGCATCGCATCGACGACGGCTATCATAATGTACAAGCGTGATACACGAACGCAAATAACACGACTGTAATGACTTCGCGCCGGCGGACAGATACTAAAAAGAGCATCGTGGAAGATTAATGACTACCACTGAGAATTGTCGTACAATTCGAATCGTGCATAGGAAAGTGTATACGCGCGCGGACGACGTACCGCGCGGATTCTCACCTTTCTCGCATTGGAGATGTAGAAATAAACCCTGTGTAAAATTAAAACCCGACATTATCTCCGTTTACGTCGTTAATAATGAGCGCGCATCGAAAATAACATATGGTATCGTCACGGTAATTTTCTGGGCTGGGATAACAGTTTCGCCCAGTTTCGTTTTCAGTAAAAGTGAAGTAAATCGTAGGCATCCATTTTACAATCTGGTGAATTAACGCATCGCCACCGCCGCGGATGGGGACGAAGCTGGTTTTTCTTTAATGACCTTGCTCCGCGCGACATTCAAGGGGATATTCGTACAGAGCGCGAGATTCTTCGTATTTCTAATCAATGGACTGCTGCAGAATTTTCTCTCTATGCATTATCGTCTCGTTATAAATCAATTAAACACGCCAGGCATAGTTATAAATGGAAGATTCGTTCTGTCAATTAATAACAACTTGCTGATATCGAAAAAAAAAAAAAACTATGCTAATACTCGAACCGGTTGTGATATCTGATTGCAGTAATTTATTTGCATGTTATAATAGCTTAAGCTACGCGGCGATAAATTTCATGAAATATTGCAAATCGTATCGGTAATCGGATTACATGTTAGAGATAAAAGTCGAATACTGCAGCATTATCGTACGCTGAAACGCATTCTTGAAATATTCATGCCGAATTCGACCGCATCGATACACAAAATCGACCCACCGATTAAATGGAGCGAATTACGCCGCCGCGCTATGTTCGTATAAAAAGGCGGAAAAATTACGAGATTAATTACGAGAAAAATTGCGAGATGTATTTTCGCAACCATAGCGCTCTTACCTGACCTAACCTGTCTTTCGAAAATTCGAACGATCCGTCACTCGAATGGCTCAATTCCAGGCGATAGCGACGCGTCGATATTCGCGACGAAGCCGACGTACCTAGTAATTTGTAACAACTACGCCATTACGGCGTATAGTATTATTGAGATACTTGAGCGGCGCAAGGTGCCTCGAATATTCGACTGTTTGAAACATATCGCGCGCTCGTACATACCTCGTCCAGCTTGACCTCTGTGAAGTTTGTGTAGCCCAAAGCAGCGTGTGTGTGTGTGTGTGTGTGTTGGAGAGAACGAGTAATTAATGCCGAACGTTGATCAACGGGAACCGCGAACGCGCACCGATCCGTGCACGCACGAACAAGTATCCATCGATAATGGCCGCTCATCGAGATCAAGTTCCGCGTGAAGTTGGCCGCGACAGACGCGACAAACGACGCCGTTGTTTCCTACGCCGCGCGACTACGACTCAACCCCCCCCCCGTGTTTCCGATCGTTTCCGCTGCGAAAAGAGATCGCACCATCGATTCAAAAGGCCTGCCGCGAGCCGCGACCGGCTCCGGCAGCCGGGGGATCACCGACGCGATCAATAATTGCGTGCGCTTTCGAAATTGGAGCATCGCGCTGAGAGACTTCTCGCTATATCCAAGTAGTCGGTTGATCGAGAATTTTCCTCCACCTACGCGCGCGCGCGCGCGCGCACGCACGCACGCACGCACCGTCACGTGACTCCACGCTCGGATCGTTCAAATTTGTCGAAACGTACGAGATGCAAATATGGCGAAGTGTAAAGAAAGGATATATCGATCGGCTCAGTGCTTACCTCATTTCGCCGGTTTCGAGGAATCCAAAGGCAGCGCGCGACCGCCGGATTAGGACAGAGGATCCACCAGCAGCAGCAGCAGCAGTAGCAACAGCACTACCACCACCACTACCTCAGGAGACGTGCGATGCGATTGGGGATCCTGCTGTTGGCACGGCCGGCTTCCTACGCATCTCGGCTCGCTCGGAAAACGACGCGAGGCACGACGTCTCTGCGACCGCGCGCACGCGACGAGACGTTCTCGAAATTCGACCCGGTGACCGCGATTCGCGCGATGTGCGGAACGAACGAACGAGCGGAGTGAGACTGACTGACTGACTGACTGACTACGAGAACGTAGCACGGCGGGGCTGAGTGTATATTCACTTTAACGCGCGCGCACGAAACGAAGCGATACGGATCGGGAATACACACCGTCTGCACGTCGAACTCGGACTAAGCGCCTGTGAGAGACGGAGAGGACACGCGCCGAGCAGCCCCCACTCCCTCCCCAGCGTGCGCACTGGGCGTCTCCCCTCTACTCGACCGGGCAGCCGACCTTCTCCCTCCACAGGGAAACGACGACAGGTGCGGCGAGAGCCTCCGCGAGCCGAGCGAGTTCCCAGAATGGTACGTAAGCAATGCCGAGTTTTTTTGCCGATGTTTGGAAACTGTATTGTCTCATCCGTGTTGACGACGTTTGTTTTGACCTGCAGCGATCGAGATTCGATGTGGCGGCGAGTTTCGAGCGAAAGGCGCGAGACCCGACGCGACGTTGAACATCGATGAATACGTAGATCCACGCACGCTGAGAAGAAAATAGGTATTCAAAAATGTTTCTGCCGAACGTCGCACGTTAACAGTGACATTTGCTTCCGATTAAGATGTGTCATTTGTAAAACTTACGTTCTAGAGTAGATTTTTCTCACCCTTCGCACCCGAATGTGTATGAATCGTCAATAGTAGCCGATGCGAGCCGCGAGAATGGACGGGACGAGACGAGCGTCGAGGGTCGAGCGTCAAGCTTCCGCGTGAAATTAGCTGACGGTCGCGAGAAGTAACGACGCCATGAAAATGTTCAAATGATCAACCTCGAGCGACCAATCCATAGCATTCCGTGGAATGGGAGAAACGACTGGAAAGGACGCTCGGTGCTCTCCGAATATTTGTAGCCGGCATCATCGAGGAAATCCGTCGAGTAAGTTACGAATGTCACGCAAATCAGTGGAATTTGCGAGAACGGCACGTATCGCTATGCATTTGAGATCCATTAAAATCGCTCGCGAGGCGAGTGCTGCGCGAGCGACTGCATTCGTCTTTCTCGCGACGCGCGATTGTAGGTTAAGAGTCTTTTTGTCATTTGAGTATTTTGTGCATCAGGCTATTCGTAGGTAATTTATATTCGCCCAAGTTCGAAATACATTTTGATGCACCCAATGCACATGGATGCAACGCACGGCACTGACGCGAGCCCAGCTTAAGGCACTGACACCGAACACTTCCGCGATGCAACGGCACATTTTTTTTCTCTCACCGAGATGTAAGGTGCAACGCGGTGGCGCGTTATCTTATCGCGAGCGATTTTCGCTAATGCATTCCAACGTCGTAAAACGTACAGCCGGGAGGGGGGGGGAGGGGAGTCGGTGTGATTCGGTCAACAGTGAGATTAGACTTCATTTGCGCGATAGCTGGCATCCCTAGAATGCATCACTAGCATCCGCGATCCCGTTGTTCATCGTACATATTTTCAGAAGATTCAGAAGATTCTACGCGTGACAAACATATCAAAATATGCGACGAGTTTTCTCATTGCAGTATATTATGGTGACTCGATACACATGGATAAAAGCGACTGTGACCGATAAGATAAGATAAATAATGTATCTCGCGTGTGTGTTGACCTAAACTCTCCGGGAAATCGCGCGGAAATGTGCTACTGAATTAATCATACTTGGCGATATGTGCAGCCCGATGATGGCTACGTTGCATCGGCGGCGGCGAATATTTCCGATCTGTCACAAAATGTAAAGACAAGATAATCTTCCAAGTTGTCGATTCACGTAGGCACGAAGGTGAATTATGACGGCGCTCGTGAGCGCAGAATTACTCCATTGAATCGACGGTGAAGAACTTTTCGACGCGATTCGAAGCGAGCGAACGCGAGCGTAATTGCAGATTGCCGCTTCTTTAAGTACGATTCCGCGTGCAATTTGTCGGATACGTTAGCGGCCATTTATCACACGCTGCAAAATTAATTTAGATGCGTACAACTACGCCGCAATACAGCGGCGGTAGCGTTAAATGCCTCGGACATTTAACATCTGTCTACGCCATGCATGTGCGCACGCTACGCGCCTATGCAAATTCATGTGTTTTACTCCCTTGCAGCATCCATTCGAAGCGGAGCAGTGAAACCGCGCGAATGCCGGTTAACGTATTCAACGGCGTACAAGATATATATACTGCGGCTCGCCCACAACGAGAATCGCGCAAAAATGCAAGACATTTTCCCCGCGCCTAATCGCCTGCGCGCGTTCGCGTACATTACGTACAGATTTTCATAAATCATCTTCGTAAACACGCCGAGGGGCTTAAACCTAACCTAACCTAACCGGCGAGACGTGTCGGAACAATTACGCCGTTCGCGAAAAACACTGCAAGATATTTTTGCAATTGTAGCGATTACAATGAATAATCTCAGCTGTGAAAGTTCGGCGCGAGAGACGTGCTTGCTTCGACGTGCAACGACGTGAATCCTGCTTTCCCCTTTCCTCGATTTCACGTCTCAATATCGCAATTCGGATTTTGACGACTACCGGAAAAAAGGAAATCCGGTCATTCCCGGTGCGAATATATGCATGAAGACACGTGTCAAGTGTTTTCCGGCGCATCCCGTCAATTTCCCGCCGCCCCGAATTCTCACCGAAAGTCCATCCTCGGAAATGAGCGTGTTTTTACATTCAAATGAGATTTAGCTCGGGCCCGCGTCGTCTAATTTTGCAAATACCGTCGTCGCCGCCGTCTTCATCGTCCTCGCCGTCAGTAGACAGTGGACGCTGATCGTGCGCAACAACGGCGTGCCAATTGTTTCAGCTCTGACTCACCCTGTCACATGACACGCGCTCATTTCTCGGGGACTCGTCCGAGCTCGAGCGGCACGCCGAGCACAGCTGAGCCGCCGGCCTCGACGACGCTCCTCGCCAGCGGATGCATCGATTTTTCCCGCTGCCGCCCGCACCGCGCAGCACCCGAGAACTGCAGCTCCGCGCGCGGATGCATCGCCTTGCACGGCTGGACTACTTGCCAACACCCCTTCCCATCCAGGTCCGATTCCCCACGTACTTCGTCAAGCGAAAGGACGGAAACGCGCGGGCAACGTTCCATCGAAAATTTTGACGACCGCAAAAGCTGACGTAAAAGACATTTTATCCAACAATGAGAAAGAGAAAAAGAGGAAGAAAGCGCACAGGAAGTTTCTCTTACGTTCCGCTCCGGTTTCCGTCCGCGGTCGTGTGCATACGTGTGTGTGTGTGTGTGTGTGTTTAAATATAATGAACTTCATCAAAGAGATACATTGCCGCTGAAAGAACAGGACTCCTTTAAAAAGTACAGGCGGTCATTAGCACGAGATTTATAGCAGGAAATTTTCGTGGGATCTCAACATGAAATTAGTTCGTTGTAAATTTAACTTCGGAATTAGCGCGGAGTAACCTTACGTGAGAGCTTCGCATAAAAAAGTAATTCTATAAGAACTTAAATGCGGAATCGATACGTAGGAACAGGAAGTTAATCACGTGCGTTATTCACGATATTAAGCGTGCATCGCAATGGCCGGGATCTTCGTGCCGTGAATCGTGACGCGCTATCGAGGAAATCATGGGAAAAAGAATGGAAAAGAGGAATGGATGGGATGGGAGAGGGGTAGTGAATCATTTCTCATCAGGAGACAGGATCAAAGAATTCGGGGTCAAGTTCAGCCAGCGTGAATGATGGGCCAAACGAAAGAAGCTGCAGGTGAACGTCGCCGATGCGGTCGGCCACGTTAACGACTATGCGCACGGGACTGGTTTCTCAAGATTTCACGGCCCTTCGGACAGGTAGTCCCCGCAGGACATGCGCGAGCAAGGGTGGAAGAAATCGAAGGGCTCGAACCCGTCATTGAAACTGATCGCTCGACGCGGGCGGTATCGCTCTTCGCGTTTTATTCATGAGCGATCGTCCACTTTCGAACGATCATGCCGCGTCTGCGCGATGGTGGGGCCCACCTGTGGGCCCGAAATAACACCGTCGAATCGTAACTACGAATCGAGGCGCATAGCGCGTTTGTCAACTCTTAAGTGCACAATGTATCACTTTGAACAGCTCGTTCGAGTAACGTCTCTTGGAAGCCTGAAGCTAATGATTTTTAGGGATTCCGGCGAGGAGCGTAATTAAGTCGGAATTTATTATGGAAAATATGTCATCATATTTTGAAAGTTTTACAAATATTTATCGACGACAGATTCGTGAAAATTAAAATCATTGCTTCCGGAACAGATGCACTTTATATATGTTCGTATAAATTGCAGCGTTTCCTACAAGTTTCATCACGTAAAGGATTAATACTTAGAACATTTCCTGTTTAATTATTTCAAGATGGATGTTTATATATACTTTATCTCTTTTTTTTTTTCTTTTTTCTTTCTTATTGCTACTTTAATTGTATAATGGGATTTCACTGATGCAAAACTTTCTGTATTGGAGGGTATAATAAAACACGGGGATCTCATCTCTTGCCTGCAAGACGATGCCTAACACTCGACAGTTTTACTATCGAGAGGGACTCTCGCGTGGAGAGTAAAACTTTCAAGCTAGTGTCCATTGAAAGTTTCATGCTCCATTCTGTGTCTGGACGCGAGTGGCTTTCAGATAATAAAACTCTCAAGTTAAACACAGCGGGATCCCTTGCGTAGATTGCAAATAGATTTTGCGCAAATTAAAATAAATTTCAGTTCCTACGCAGATTGTCGTATTTCACGGATACTACTCGTTAGGTATGATTAAACAAAATATAATTAATGCTAACTCGGCACAGGGCCTTTTAATCAAGTTCGCAACGCCGAAATCCTTTTATATCCGTAAAATATTAATACAGCTAGAGTACATATAATAAAATTCTCCTTTTTTCTGCTTTGTTTATATATTTGCTCGCTTACAATTATATTAATTAATTGAGAATGAGAATTGAATCTGTCTGAAACGTACACAACAGATACATCTTAACTACACATCGCTCTCTAATAATATGTACAAAACAACAATTAAATAATTATTAATTTCTGTTTATCATCTTCTCATTACAGTCTTGAAGCTGAATCGACGAGAGGAAGAGACGGCGAAGGCTAGTCAAAGCTGTTCAAACATCTCTGTTAGACTTTCGACCACGGTGAACGTTTCTCGAACGACCTGGTACTCTGGTGCAGGGTAAGTAACTCAACTAATGATCTTTAAATATTTCGATACCCCGAGGGCAAATAACGCGTTTCAATATCGCGAGAGTACACTGCGACTTGAATGAAGTTCGAGCGATGTCGGAGCGAGCGACTTCAAGTCGAATGTATCCGTACGTCACTCGTCTCACAATCAATCGATCATCGTTGTCCGGCGTGACATCAGCGAGAAAAGGGTCGAGCGACATTGCGAACGGAAGCGGTAGAAAGTCGTAATTGATTTTCGGCCGATGCACTCGCGTCAGTCTCGTCTTTATATTCTCGGCACGGAGAAGAGACGAGAATGAAAGAGAAAGAAGCAGAAAGACAGAGAGTATCGAATGTTCCCTTCAGTCTTTCATTCACTGTCTCACCGAAGCCGGACCATCTGGTCTTCCACCTGCGTTCAGCCAACTGTTTCTTTGCCATCGCGTCGCAACCAGGGCGGATCCGGTTTTCATTCGGGCCCCTTGCAATATTTTATCTCGCGACGACAAGCATAGCGAGCGAGGCAATGTCGACGCATGTTTAAAAGCTTTCGAAGCTTCGCTCCTTCTTTGTCGCTCCCTGGTCGGACAAACGAAATTTCGCACTTCAGTGTTGAAACAATCTAAGACCCCTGATACGAATGTGAATGTGTGCGAGTTTCTCGTGGATATTTTCAAAAATTATCTCGCAAGCAGTCTCCTGACTTCTGACGTCGAAGCTTGTACCTTTATATCAAATTTTTCTTTCAACTTTTCATAAACTTCTATAACCTCGGGAAATGTGCAGAAAATAACGAGTTTTGTAATAAACTTTCTTTCTTCTGCTGTGTTCGCGGAGAGATATTGTGAAGTTCAGCTTACATAACGCCAATGTATACGCACATAATACTCTCATGAAATTATGAGTGGCCGTTGGTTATACGTTGCTTCTTTTTCCGCGTATACACACGTACTAGGTACGGTCGATACGACCCCATGAGGGTTAAATGAAGGGCGTGATAACCCTTCTTTCTCTGTATACTGAACGGTGTCCAATACAATTACAATATAATTCCGCGTTGCTTAAGTTTCGTCGAACTCTCCTTTGATCATTTCTCAAACAAGAGCATACATACCGAGAAAAATAAAATAGACATACTTTGCGTATTGTCTCTCCGTAATTTTCTGCGATATGATTAATGCAAACGACTTATCACTCAACACAGCGATATTTATGGAATAGAATCTACTTGAGTGCAATTTACTTTGCAATATCATCTATTTCTTAATCTTCCCGTCTGTTAGGCGACATTTGTCAAATTATTTCGTTTTTCTTAAAAAAAAAATGAAATAAAAAAAAGTGGCTCCGGCCGGGATCGAACTGGCGACCTTCTGCGTGTAAAGCAGACGTGATAACCGCTACACCACGGAACCGTGAGAAACTTTCCTCAATATTATGTTCAAACGGACAGGCTCATATTTTTTAATATAATTTAAATTTTTAGATATTCGCGTCTCACTTTTAATACAAATTCGTGAACAAAATGTTATCGTATATGTGAGTTGTAAACAAAAAAAAATCATTTTTAATATTTTCACTTACACGTCATCCATACTCAATCGATAAATGTGCACTTTGTTTCAAGCCACACAGATGGCAACTATGATCCATTCTTATATATTGAATACGAATTGGACACTTTTCTGATGTATTATATATAAATTTACTACATTATAATTATTGTCTTTTCTATCACTTAAGGTGAGATTATATAATATATAACGAATATACAGGATAAAAATAGGATTTCATAATTTAAATTATACAATTTTTCTTCCTTTCCCCAATTTTTTTAGTTGTTCGTTGGATAAGAATGTTATTTTGCAAAAATGAAATCCAATTTACTAAATGTTAACTTAAACATACATTAAACAACAACTAAAGTAATAAAACAACAACTAAATGTTAGTATATGTTCGTAATACATTTTGTAAATGTAATATATATTCGTTATTTGAATTGAATGTTAAATTAAATCTAAATTTTGTTATAGTCAAACATAGAACGTAATTCACGTAAATTAAGAATACAGTACTAGTTATAGATAAATCCGCGGAAAAGAAAATAGAAAACAATAAAAAAAAATAGAAAAAATAGAAAACAGGTATCCTTGAGATATACTAGATAGATAGGAAATCACTTATATTCGTCATCATATCGATAAACACAGACGAGAAATGAGAGTCGCTTGGTAAATGTAAAGATATCTTTTTTACAAAATGTGAATGTGAATGTTATCAAATCAACCTTTTGATCAGAGAGTTGGAGAAAGAGGATTATTTCTTACGTAGGGAAATCTGGACATGTCATAAAATATTTGGAAACTATGTAAATGTAACTTCAAATTGTTATTATTAGTATTTTTTTATTTTCTGTTGCCACTTTCAATCTTTCGTGTTGTAAACTTTATCATATTATACAGTACAGACATATGGTTCCAAAATATTCAAGAAATATAACTATGATCATGAAGATAAATATGAAGGTTAAAGATGAATGTGACTTTATCGCGATAAATCCGCTGTGAAAATTCTATGCATAGCCGTGACATCATAAAAACAGTTACTTTTGCAACTATGATTGTATCCGAGGTATCTAGATTTTTTAAATAGTTATCTCGGTAATTATTCTTCTCGCTTTACACGACAAAATGTTCTGATAATGTACATTTGTTACTACATTTGTACTTTAAACTCTGTGCGATTTAGTACAAAGATAGACTGTAACGATAGGTCATGAGAAACCGATTGCGAAATGAAAATTCAGATAGAAATTGTTCTATATTATTTAAAAAATTCCTAACGTATAAGAAATATTTAAAGGACGTGGAACGTTTGAATTTCTTCGTAGAATACACTGTAAGTTAAAATAGAGTAATGGAAAAGCTTCAATGTAGTTTCTCAAAAAAAACTCAGAAATGTTTGATTTTAATTATACAATTATATCTGCTACCAGCAAAGAAATAGTACTAAGTAGTCATAAAGAAGCAGAATATCAGTGAAAAATTTTTGCTCCGGTTCACATTTATTGCGTCTGTCATATATTGACTCCGTTAACTGACGATTTTGCGATAATCAGTTATAATCTTTTACACTATATACAACGAGTAATATTGATATCATATAAGCAAGACATCACTTAGTGCAGTTGAAAAGAATGTACTAAGATATTAGATAAGACGTATCAAATGAAAAAGGCATTATTGGCGAATGTGTATCATTAAGAGCATAGCCGTCGAAGAATCGACTTCTCGACTTCTATGTAAAATTTTCCCGAGATTTTCATACTTCTTGTTATTAAGTGTATAATTGTACCGAAAAATATATGATGGCGTTGACCGTTCTGGAAGATTCAGTGCAACGGAGTGTGCTGCGGTGGATTCGAACCTTTTATATACTCTGTAATCTCATATTAGCCGTAAGTGCATTATAATATTTATTATAGAAAACACTAAAGTAATATTATATTATAGTATATCATTGTATATGTATATTTCAATTATTATTTTGCCGAAAATCGGAACATCGTGTTTTAGTTTTTAGTTTTTTAGTTTTTAGGAATAGGAGGACTAGCCCTGGCTATTATCAGCAAAATAAACATGTTCGGTGAGCTGACACTGTTGCATCATTATCAGAACATAGAAGTCGATATTTTTTTGGCCTGCTCAACTATACTGATTGTGATCGGTTGCCTTGGTATTTTTGCGGGTTCGAGAAATTGCTATAAATTAATGCTGACAGTAAGCACGTTTATTTTCAAATTATTCCCTGACTCGAAACAATATGCACAACGGATTATATTTTATCATAATTTCAATGCATCCCGTCTCTTGATACGCGCGATTTACGATCATCCAAATTGGGCGACGTTAAATTACATATTGGCAAAATTAATTCGCTTAAAGCGTTTATTTACGGTGCTCTTTAATTTTATCCGCTTCAATAGAGAGCGCATGAAAATACGTCAGAAAATATTAACATAACTACAAAAGATGAAAATTGATATATTACAAATTATGTATATTATCATATTATGTATTTTATCATAAAACATTGTGCTATTGCAACATGTAATGAAGATACATTGAGCAATTTATTATAGCGGACTATTTATATTTTATAATATTTGTATCATATGTATACACATATGACGTCTCATATCTCATAACATGAATATCATGGAATATTAAAAATTGTAATTATTTTATAGAATGGTTTACTGCTAGGTGCCTTTCTAATATGCACTATTGCTTATATTGTTACGACGAACATAATCACGGATTATAAAAATATTTTGCTTCGACAAATGAGCAAAGATATGAATAATTACAAAAAAAACATCGTTGATAAACTACATGTTAAGGTAAATTTATATACTCATTTATAATTATTCATCAACAAATTCTTATATTGAACTTTTATAATCAGATTGAATTATTAAACCAATCGGTTACTTTTCTTCAAAACACATTGTTCACAGTAATCAAATTTTATTTATAATTTTTTAAATATAATTAATATAGCTACAAACGGTAATCGGTAAAGATTTTAGTATTATTGCTAATGTGAAGACGTTGTTATATAATAATAATAATAATAATAATATGATATGTATAATCATGTGCATACAATATCTATAAAAAAAATTAGCAATTATTGCGTTTTTTTAATCTATATTTAAAGTCTGTTGAACTTGTGTACCATTAAAAGTAACTTACATTTCGAGAATCCTCGGTAGTATAGTGGTTAGTATCCCCGCCTGTCACGCGGGAGACCGGGGTTCGATTCCCCGCCGGGGAGGTTTCTTCTTTTTTTACTTATTTTTTCTCCTATACTATAATTATATAAACGTTATCTAGATTATTTAAATAAATTTTTAAAAATATTTTTGATTAATTGAGGAAATCTTGCATAATAATAACGATAAAAATTGCAGCTTTCTTGTTGCGGACTCCATGATATCACTACATGGAATGCAAATAATATTCCTACATCTTGTTGCCGAAACATTAAAACGAAATGCGTCTTAGGTTCCCCTTATTTGAAAACTAATGGCTGCTTTGAAGAATTTATTCGTATGTCGCGTTATTACGTTTGGCTTTTCTACTCCGTTTTCACATCCGTTGGGCTTATTGAGGTAAACAAGCATTTGAGAAAAATTATTAAGTAATTAAAATAATTAAAATGTCAATTTTGTGCCTGCACACGATATTAATGTGAGATGATAAAAGTACCTAAAATTTACTTCAATAAAAACCTGTCTAGTATATAAAACACATGTCAAACATTTCGGCCTTTTGTATTTGGTCTTATTATAAATTATAAATTATAATATTAAATTATTAAGTATATAAAGTATCCAGTAATTATCGTCAGTGTCATTTCAACAAATTCTTTCACCAATTTAGAATTATTTTTTATTTATTCAACAGTTCTATCTCTCCATCTCTCTCTCTCTCTCTCTCTCTCTCTCTCTCTCTCTCTCTCTCTCTCTCTCTCTCTCTCTCTCTCTCTCTCTTTCTCTCCATCTCTCTCTCTCTCTCTCTCTCCATCTCTCTCTCTCTCCATCTCTCTCTCTCTCTCTCTCTCTCTCTCTCTCTCTCTCTCTCTCTCTCTCTCTCTTGTTTTGTAACCTAAATTCTTAATCAAATTATTGCCCGTAGATTTTCGGGATCATGTTGTCATATCTGCAATGTGGCATCATTAAAGATACTCAAAAAAAGAAATGTGCGACGGATGATTTGAAAATTCCAAGGCCTCAAATGACATCTGTTCATGTCGAAAAAGAGACTCAGGTGAGCGAAGAAGAAAAGGGAGAAGAAAAGGAAGAAAAAGGGAAGGGTGAAGAAGAAAAGGGAACAAAAAAGGAGGAAGAAGATAAAGAGGAAAAGGAAAAAGAAGAGTCGAACAAGGAAAATAATGCTAAAGAGACGAAACAAAAGACATCGGATAATCAAGATATTGTACTTGAACATGTTAATATCAATGAAATTTTTGATGCCTAGTAATACTTTTTTTAAATAGTTTTATATAATATATAAAGTCACATATATTCAATTTTTTCTCTCATTAGTAGATCATTTGATAGATTTCATGTCGCTGTATTCCATCAGTGAGAAATAAATTAATATTAAAATATTTAATATGTAAAATTAGAAGATTATTTCAGGTTTTAGGTTATTTGCAGTCTTCCATCAAAATCTGTCCTTAATGAGGGATTAATTCAAAATTAGTAAAGAAATCTACTTTTGGGAAAAAATTGATTTGAAACTAAGAAATGCCTTATCGATATTTTTTTTATATCTCCACAATTCGAAATTCTGTTTGTCGCAAAATACGATTAATAATTAATATTTTTTAATTTACAGAAAAATACAAAAAATATCTTAATAAATATCTACTGACAACGAATTCAATTTTTATATAAAAAATTTTACGAGAGCTATGACTTCATGAATTAATAAATATTTGTTTTGTAAATACACAATTTTTGTAAATGCAAAGGATTAACATTAAACTTGAATATATAACATACATATCAGACATTTTATTTTCATAAAGAATTACCGTACTACTATTTATTTATAAATAATAAATATAAAATTACGTACATTTGTGTGTAGATGTATGCGTACACTGAGAGAAAAGTATATGATATTTGGAACTATAATGATATAGTAACTAAATTATAGACCGAAATATCATATTTATAATAAGTATTACCATAATATCGGTAATAATTACGATATAGGCATAGCATAACCAACCATGTAACATTTTTACTAAGAATTATAGTAAGTTAAACTAAAATTATTGTATGGATACAAATATAAAATCGTAGGTAAAGTAACTCTTTTATACAGTCAATATTACCAGAATATTTGCTAAATAATGACAGATGTAACTATATAAATATTAAATCTCACTATATTTGTGAATGAGAAATTACCATATATGTAGTAAAAGTAACTAAATAATTATTTCAGACAATCATTGACTATATATTTGTGTTTATTCTAATATATTTTGCAGGTTCCACGAACTATAAAAATATGGTTGACGCCAAAATGAACTATAAAATATAGTGAGATTATAGTTAATTCAACTATATTTTTCTATCAGTGTACAATATAAACTGAACGGACAATGATTATGCTGGGTTGAAAATATCTTTAGTTATTATCGTATATCAAAACGATGACAATATAAATCTATGAAAATTTGCCGAAGATAAAATATACATACAGTTCTAACCTAAAGAAAGAATACATTATTTATGATCGAAGTAGATAAAGTCTTTGTTAAGCAAAATATTGTAAAGATAAAAAAGTATCAGCGCGATATATATATATATATATATATATATATGTATGTAATATATTATAAATATGTATCGACGACACCAATTACTCACGATTATTCTATATCCGGTAGTGTTTGCATATGTTATAATCTAACGCTCAACCCCGTATTCGCGTTAATCGAGAACAATTATTTCAATATATAATTGAAATAACGTTCCAAAAAAGAAATTTGATGCTTGCCTACTCTAGAAATATCTCTCTAATTATTCGGAGTGTATGCTTATTGCTTACGCATATAAGGACAAAAGCACACGGCTTAATTTACAAAATACGCATAATACAAACGTATTGAGTGATTAGAAAAGCTTGAAATAAATTCGTTTCTGTATGCCGCAATGAATTCGATGAACATGGAGAATATCGCGAGCGAGTAAATTAATACGCGAATAAACGATAAACGGGGCAGTCAATTACATTCAACTCTTCATTCCTTCGTCGATAATTGAATGTAATTCTTGTGACAATTTGTTCAAATTGCGCGGTAAATTATGCGACTCGGTCTAATGCAACGCGAGATGAAGTCAAGGCATCTCGTTTCACTTGTCGCTTTCCCTTTTTATGGCTGCGGCGAGACAGCAAGCGAGGACAATACCAGCAATCTGAAAGAAAGAGGAAATACATAATTTCGAAACGAAATTAGCACGACGCATCTCGCCATGCGACAACACATTTCCAATGCTCGCATTAGTCCCGAAATTAAATGATTTTTTCGAAACATGCACATGATATATACATTAATCTCTCTCACATTAACAAGAAATACACATTAACAAGAAAACTCATGCATTTATGCATCTTCCTTGTTACGCTCGCATTCGAAACTCGTTTAGTTTGATCTCGACGGGACGAAGTGAATCCCGACATGGTATCACACGGACAGCGCATCGGCTTATCTAACTAAAATATCTCGCGAAACAAATAAGATAAAACGTATTTGTACTCGCCTCCACGAAAGCTATTCCGATGCCCACGCCGATCAAGACCGTAGCACCCTTCTGGACACGCATTTCCAGCTTGCTGAAGCATCCGTCCTTGTACACGTTAGGGCCGTTGACCTGACATATCACCTGCATGTCCTCCGTACAGCAGGAGGACGGGAAGCCTTTCGAAGGGTTTGCCGTGACCCAATCATTTGAATTATCCACGCCACAGCACTGCAGCTGTTGAGCGCACGAGCGATTAAGCGATCATTAATCGGACGATCCGAGGAGATCGAGTCATGAATAATTTAAAGGACGATCACGTCACGATACGCGTCGTGAGGCCGTCTCGGCCAAGTGGGCGAAAGGACTAGTGGTAGTTCAGGACACGAAATAGTAGTCAATGCACTCGCGAGATGAGGGAGTGCGACTTTAATCGCTCGTCCCATTATTCACACGCGACGATGTTTTCGTCCGACCTAGCCCACCACCACCACGGGAAGGCAACAGCGCGCACCACCATTGTTTTCCTCGTGGCACGAAGGCTACATCGATTTTATCACCTCGCCAACCCAACTTTATATCGACCGAACCCATTAGCGGCGGGCTACGCTCCAGATTCAGTATACTGACCTTTTTCTGCACGTTGTCCCAGGCTTGCTTGTCGACGTCCGAGTAATTCTTCATCGATTCCTTCAGGGTGTCCTTCATCGCCATGCTGAAGTCGTTCTTGAACACCGCCGCCGCAATGCCGACCGCGAGCTCGATCACGAAGATTATTAACAGTGCAGCCGCGAACTAGATCATTTTGCAGATTAATTTGTGATCTCACAGATTGACAAATCAATAAATGACACCCTCCCCCCGACAAAAAAACGTAGACAGTTTTCAGCGGGCAGATTCCCGTGGAAGATGATAATTTCTCTTCGTTATTTTCCATGCCACGTCGTCTAATCGTGTTTGGTGACGCACGTCATCCAGTTTAATTTTACCTCGTACATTGCGCGCTGTTTCTTCAACTTACGACTATCAGCATGTTGTAATGCTCCTTGATCGCACCGTAACAGCCGAGGAAAGCTATAATGAAGACGATAGATCCTGCGACTATGAGGACGATCGGCGGAGCTATTATCCTCCCTTCTATAAAGTGATTGAATTCACCAACATCTGCCAACACCAACGCCCCAGCCGCGATAATACCTATGCCGGATATCTGGAAGATAAAATTTTGCCAACTGTGTACACACGTTCTCGTCCACACGTTCCTCGCGTATTCGATTTCTCTTCCGAGAAATTAAAAATCGCTTCACGCTAATAATAGAACCGGCCTCGAGAGGAGCTAATAATAGAATCTAAAACCACACGAATCGGCGCGCCTCTTCGCGTGTCCTCGAAAAGTGGTCGAAAAGTGATCGATAAAGAAGCGCAGTACATGCACGGAAACTCGAAGAAATCTTCGATGAAGATGAAGACACTTGAGTCACCTCCAGAAGAAATTCGCTCGAAAAGGCCATCCGCGAAGAGAAGCGCTCCATCCGCCGCGCCGTTCTCACGCTACTCACCGCGAACACCAGGTTGAAGATGAAGAGGATGTACTTGATGACGTTCATTCCGCAGGACTCCATGGCGTCGCTCTGTCTCTTCTTCGTACCGTCCGTCCGGTTGACCTTGTAGATTTACTCTCTCCCAAGCAAGAGACACTTCGCGGGAATTCAGAAGGCGAGACGCATAATCGGCCGCTTGCGCCCCGTGCGACGGCCGTCCGGTCAGTGCGAGTGATCTAGGTGGTGCCTCTTCAGGCCTAGGCGACGAAGGGCTTCGATCGAAATCCTCGGCTACGAAGCCGACACGAAGAGGCAGCCCCATTGGTCGTCCGGGCAGGGCGATGCACGAGGTTCCACCGGCGAACCCATCGGCGCGTTACCAGCCTGCCATTGGTCGGCATCCCGGACGAAGGTGTTATGTGGTCACCGAAGGTAACCATGGTCACCCAGGCGCACCGCTATAATCCCCGGGCACAGTTTTCTGTGGGGAGGAGGAAAGAATAAACAACGAAGAGATAAGAAGGAGAGGACGATTGGTATTTGCGAACTCGTAAAAGCCGGCCACGAACTTCCACGGGTGAATCCACTACCAAGGGCCAAGGGTTCGGTGCCCTCTGTGGCCGGTGCCACCTAACCCGCTAGCCATCGATCCGGAAGCCATCGACTGACGACGTCTCCACGCGAGATTTAGAAGATTAATCGCGGGAAAGGTTCCTCGACGGCGCGGCGGCGGTTCGATCGCGGCGTCGATACGGCTCGAGCTCGCGTGTACGCGTAACGTTAACTGTTGACCCTGTTGACGTTCCACGTACTCATATGGGTTGATTAACCAATTGCCGGTTTTATTTTCTCTCTTTCTCTCTTTCTCTTCCTTTCTCTTCCTTTCTCTTTCTCAACGAGTCCTTTCGGACGGCGGCAAACGCGGTACGCGTCTTCGATTCGCGACTTTCCCGATCCCTCCTCGTTGTGTTGGCATCGGGTCGACAAGGGCGGGCGAGGGGGGGGGGAGGATAAAATGCAAACGGTCGCATATGGGTGGGCATATCGTGCCTTTTTTTTTCGCGACATCGCCGTGCGAACTCGCCGGACATGACCGCAATGTAGCTTCAGCGCGTACGCGCTTTAATGAGCTCCGAAGCGCAGGGGACTTTGCGCTGCATTGCGGTGACGTTTATCGACGGACGGACGCAACCGCGACGCGATCTTTCATCAGGATCGGGCGAAACGCTGAAATGTTAAAGTGCGCGCTCGCAGTTCAATAAAGTCACATTATTTACTCGTCAATCGTCGCAATATGGGTCAGCGGCGCGACCTGCGCACGATATAATACGCTTTTCGTGATTCGATACCTCCGACCGACTTCGCGGGAAAAGAAAAGCTTCGCTCGTGTCTCGCATGCGAGGCCGCCGCGCCGCGCCGCGCCGCGCGGCGATTCGCGCTCGAAAATCCGTTCGTGCCGTACTACAGACGCGTATATGGGTTAATGGAAGCACACGATAAATATAGTTGGCACGCTCATTCCTCAGGTAGCTGCGCCTACCTACGTAATAGCACATGCATAATGATAACACGGCAACTACGTACTTAACCGCCTTAACCGCCGCGCCGCTGAAACATCCTCGCCGGCGCGCTCGTGTTCGCACATTTCGCGTTCGCTCGATATCCAAACGGCGAGCATCGAGTTCTGTTAGCGTTAGCGTTAGCGTTAGCGTAACACCTGATCGCACATTGGTAAAGTCGGCGCCCGCGAAACTTGTTGAATTGACGTTAACGGGCCGGGAAGAACGGCTTTTACAATCGAGCTCGGGACGAGGTGACGACAACAGATGGCAATAACGAGACAACTTTTACATCAAACGAAACTTTATTTTAACAAATTGCCTCGTTACAAGCAATATTCACAATAAAGAAAGAATATCATGGACGAGTAATAAAGAAAAACGCCGGGAGAGCGTACGCTAGGGAGAAATTTGCGACTTGATCGATAAATATGTTTGCGTTGGAGATCTCAGTGAAACGACGACACATTCAAAACACACTTGTGTTTATTCTAGATTTATCAAGAGCAAAAGTGCGTACGCCATACTCGCGTAGATCATACTGATTTAGTGCATACGATAACGAATAACGATATTGACTGAAAATGGACTGTTCTGTCACGACTGTTTTAACACTTATACACCGAGTCACATATTGCACGTCTTCCGTAATTAAACGATTAAATATACATTGCGAGTTTCACAATACGCTAAGCGGACAATACCTGAGATGCATAAAGTTTTAAGTGAATCGTTTCTCGCTCGCGCGACGAATTAAGTGTTCTTAAGTAAAGCTGAAACTGATGATTACTTGACACAAGTGAGATTCGTTGAGATACGAATCGCGCGCTCGCACGTGATCGCGAAATCGATCTTTTCGATGTTTCAATTTAACCTGACGAGATTTCCTTCGATGTTCGCAAGTACACAGTAAATGCAGTTAACGTGTCAATTTATCACACATTTATACACGAGAGTCGGCTCGCGGTTTTGCTGAAACAACCATCGACGCTGTCGATCGATCTTCCTCGACGAATTCCGAACGACGAATTGTCTCGGCGAATAGCGAGGAACTAGGCCATTGAAACTTTGTCTATTGTCGGCCGCACGGTCGAGGTTGCGATAATCATCGGATCGCGTCAGCCGGACAATCGATGCCTCGCGGGCTCCGCACTTTGTACCTACCTCTTGAGACGCAAATACGAACATAATTGATTTGTCTTTAGACGAGGACATGAAATTACTTCGGGCTCCCCCACAGGGTCGTTAGTACTTGAGATGCTGATAAGCGGCCATGAGGAGGAATATCACGAGAGTTAGCACATTCGGCGAGGTGAACGTGCCGGAGCTGTTCCAGCTGTCCGTCGGCGACCTGGAAGGCGAGGAAGGAATATTAAGAAAGGATCGATAATTACACCCTTGACTGGGCTGTTGCGTGTCATCGAGGCACGATGCGTCGACATTAGGACTTCCGGAAATCGACGCAGGGGAGAAGCGCACCTCGATCGGAAAGCTGCGCGTCGCGGCGCGCGCGAGTCTAATTACGTAGAAACGCGTTAATGCGCGCGCTAGAAGACCCGTAAGATTCGTATCTGCATTTAAATGCGAAGCTGTATCGTATGTATCACGTGTCTCGTGCGTATACATGTGCCGGAATTGCGCGTTGTAAATAAACTTACGTCACGCATTGCGCATTGCGGCATGATTATGAGAGAGCAAATGTAGCACGTCTTCGAATTATTTATCGGCTGCATTATTAATCAGTGCTCGCGAATCAGTGTCGCGACGACAGCCGGAAAGGAGACACTCGCGCGGAATTTCGTGCGACGGGAAAGCATTGTCCAAGGCAACGATATTCTCGGTAAATTGCAAACATTTCTGGGGATTTTTCACAATCACGTACATTCGTACGTGCGTGCGTGTATATATATTATTGGCAACATACTGACACAACGCTTCGCAATTAACATATGGTATACGGTATACGGTGTACGGGCATGGCGTGTATCCCTCGAATAATAAAGTTGCGGAGACGGCATAGTGGGGATTAATTTTCTCAACTTTTATTTCGTATCTCACAGAGAGTTCATGAGTTAATCAAATATCGCTAACATCGCTAGGCCACTTTATTAGCACAACAATACAGTCTCAGAGAGAAGGTAGCCAGAGTTAGTTACGCAAGTCTACTCATAACTGCCATGGGAGGATACACATTAGATAACGTATCATCATCTAGATCTAGATGTGTTACTACGCGTGATCGTGAAATAATTTATAGGAACGGGGGGAGGGGATGTTTCCCCACACGCTCTGGCGATGTGTATTTCTGTTAATCTAATCCTTCCTTACGTAATGCGTTAGATACCTTTGTATCGAATTAATTATAAGTCAGTTTTCAAATTCAAATATTTTCCTAGCGGTTTTAAAGCCCACGATGAAAAGCGGATCGAGAGCGGATGTAGGAGGATAAAGTACGAGACAGAAGAGGAGTGAGCACGGAGGAAGTAGAATGTACTCTTGTTGGGGATATCGTCGAGTTTACATATAACAGGGCGAGCATACTGCGAAGTAACAAGTCGAAGAGCGTGAAAAATATTACATCACATACGTGTACATCGTGCGTCGTTTCTACTAATTGCTCTACATGCGGCTCGCTTTATCGCGAAAGCGACGGAAATGCCTCGTGCGCGAAGGCGCACGATGTCGATTTTTATTACAGAGGGAGAATTCTCGCAGAGAGTAATCACCGCGAGAGTACCGGGTCAACTCTAATCGGGGCGTATCTCTAATCAGTTCTATGAACGTGATGTGTGTGTGTGTGTGTGTGTGTGTGTGTGTATGCATATATCGATCCTTCTCTCTCTCTCTCTCTCTCTCTCTCTCTCTCTCTCTCTCTCTCTCTCTCTCTCTCTCTCTCTCTCTCTCTCCCTCTCTTTCTCTCTCTCCCTCTCCCTCTCCCTCTCTCTCTCCCTCTCGTCCCGTCGTCGATGGCTGACATTTTTCTTCGGAAGAAGTACCTCTCAGAATTCTCTGTAACGTGCAGAATGAAGCGTGCGATCCTGGAGCGCTGCGCGCTCGCGACTATTTTCGCTCGACATCACCGATTCAACCGACAACGATGACATGACACATAAACGACGTTACAACAGCGATTGTAATAATGACATGACAAAATAATAATTAACACCGTATTGTCACATGGTGCGACGTCACAATTAACGTGAAGAAAAAGAGCATTTGCTAACGCCGGGCGAGAATATTTCGCTTCATCCGTGCTTGCGGGATGTGCTTGCGCGGCCAAATTGCAACGAGCGAATATTTAGTAACAAATTGATAAACAAGCAGAAAGCAAATCGACGGTGAATTTAATGTCGTCGCGCTCCACCGGGGAAATGGCAATCTGGAAATGGCAATTCTGGCGAGTTACGAGTGGCAAATACACGTACGATGACGGACAGAGCTGTTTGTAAGTCGAGGCAACGGATACACGACGTGACAAATAACGTGGCGAATAACTCGCGGATAATAAGCGGAAACGAGAAAAAGTATGCAATTCGCGAGGGCATAACCTACTGGATGCCAACGACACCGCAAGCCCAACGGTCCCCGGAGTTGCCGGTCGTCAACGAAAGAGTGCTGTTGCCTTTGCCGAGGTCATCCTCGCCGGAGTGGACGACGAAGGATCGTCCCAGAATATTGTTCGGACCGTTCAAGGAGATGATGTTGTCGGTGATATTCACCACCGCCTCTCCTTCGGAATTCGCTTGGACGTTTCCCAGATCGCCGACGTGTCTGACGTTGTCTTCCGGCGCGCCATGAGTTACCTGACGGATTTATTAGTCTATTCAAGTCTCCGCATAGCGCATATTATATAACTGAGCGTATTTAATAGAGGGGAGAATAAAAGCGCTTGTAGCAAATTCTCCGCGCAAACATCCGTTGATTAATCAGGACGTGGCGAGTCCGAGAGATCTGAGATTAAAATAAAGAACATTAGATTTCCGCACGTTCTTTCTGAGAAATAACATTCCCCGGCGATTTTCACACAGCCAAGTCACTCCTAAGTTGAGAGGACAACTTAGTCAGCCGAGCGGGAGTATTTCACTCCCGATGACACGATAAGCTAAACAACTAACTCGAATTCTCTAATGATTTGTTTGGGGACATCAACTTGGCGGAAAGCGGCAACGTTCACGTATACAGAGGGCACTCACGTTCTCAGGATTGAAGTGCGCCCCCGCGGAGATACAGCCGTCGGTCAGATCGCCCTTCTCGTGCACGTGGAAGCCGTGAAGTCCCTCCGAAAGACCGTAGATCTTTCCGGTGATGGTTACGGGCCCATTCCGCACGGACTGAACGATCTTCAGGTTACCCGTGACGTTCTTCATGTTAACGTCGTTCGGTGTCAGACGAACGACCGCTATCATCTCCTAATCGAGCCGATTCGATACTTATCAGACATGATGATGACAGCGGCGTCAGCGTAACGTGCTATCCGGAGGAGGATATCGAGAGGGGACTTTCGTCCGGATTCAAGTCCGGATTTTTCCTGCCGATCAACTGATCGAATCTTCGCGCCGCGATGTTCAATCGATCGTCAATCGAACGTCGTTGAGAAACGGATATTGGACACTTGGATTCATTAAAGCGACGTGTCTATATATATATATATACTATACGTGAAATTGGAGTATTTCGAGATATTCCGAGTGACTTTTAAAAGCGCTCTTTGCAGATTACTTTGTTATTTGTTTTACGAGCGCGCACACATGTGCTTGTCAATATCGTGTAATGATCGTTCCAATTTGGAACTGTGTCATATTACTTCTGCTACTAATTACAATCGACGCGTTCGTCACGATACAATACAATTCGTTATACAATTGTGCTGCACGCTGAAAGGCCGATTTATTCATTATCGCGAAAGTGGATTAGCATGGGACGGATTAGCGGTGCGCAACGTTCGTTTGGATTTTCATACGTACCTCGGCTGCAACGACAGTTACAGCTCCCAATAGCAGCATAACCGTTCGACTCATTGTGTATCGGAACTGAAAGAAGAACGCAAAGCAACTGACGAACTCGCGTTTTAAGTATACTTAAGCATAGTAAGTTACTCGATACATAGTAAACTGTTGAAAGTTATCATATCTAGCGGAACCGTTTCCTTGATAACGGTCGAATGGAACATGGGAATGCATGCATAAATAATGAGAAACTCTTTTCTTAAATGACCGGTTTCGTTCTGAATGGTCACCTCGGAAACTAAAGCGCAGATATAAACGTATCGTTAATAAAATTTACTGTCGTAATTAATGCACGCACACCCACGTGTTTATTTGCACTTGTGGACAATGTTCATCATGTCGTTGCTGGTGATATATTAAGATTGCGACTTGCAGTATACAAGTTACATGACTCGCCTTGCAAATGTCGCCTTACAAAAGAACAGAGAACCGCTGCAATTGTGGCGCAGGATGTAGAAAACTGTGGAAACCACATTTGCGATGTTTCAAAGCTGCGTTTTTTTACACGAAGGAGACGCGGACACCGCGAGTGTCGGACGTCGTCCGAATTACGACTCGGACAACCGAGGCATTGATTTTCCAAATTGAATTCGTGGTATCCGCAGCGTGTCTCGCGTCGCTCTTCCCAAAGGAAAGATCCCTCCGACCAGGCGCACCTGCCGCCGTAATTCAATCTGCACGTATGTTTCACGTGCACAAACGCGATTGATGCAGCGCATCTGCAGCCCCCCCAACCGGACGACGAGTCCACGTCCGACGGAGGCCATTAACGTTAAGCGACTCGACTCGATATTAACTCGTAGCGTGTTGTCCTACGGTAATACGCGCACGCGAGTAAAGTACAAATCGGTACGCCCGTGCGACGCGACTCGAAGAGAGAGCCGCCACGGCTCTCTCGTGATCACCGTGCGTTTCAGGAAAGCAGGCCGCGGCTTATGTAATTCGTACAGAAAATGGGAGACGCGCAGGTGGAATGAAAAAGAGCCACCGAAGTGAAGGTGAAAGAGGAGGAGGAGGAGGAGGAGAGAAGGGAGGAAGAGCCGAGAACAGCTCAAGTCGCGCACTTTCACCTCGTGCGACTCGTGTTTACGCGATCGGCCGACATCACGATTTGTCGATCGTAGTACTAATAAACCCACGCGCTGCTATCCATTTGCCCTTGCCGTTGCGTGCCTATCGGACATATGCGTGCGCGATTTATCTCACGCTTGTCTTCGAGCTACCGGATGGCCTTCGTGATATCGAGTGCCCTGAAACGCCACATGCGCGCTCTCGCGAATGTGATGAATAAGGTTCCAGTGTCGTGAAGTGTGTTCCCGTTCATTTCCTCCTGCTCTTCCTGCCAATTACTTTAATTCATCTCGACGCGTTCCTGCGCTTGTTAGCATAATGCAGAATTCCGGGCCGTCATCAGCTCGCGCGTTTCCCTCTCACTTCCCTCGCCTTTATGAAACGCGAGCGCGCAATTATCGGGCAAGGGACTCTCCTTCCTTTTGATTTCGATATAATTAAACACGAATCCTCCTCGCTTCCCTTATCTCACCTGGCGCTCGCGTTTTGTAAAAGATACAGAGACGCCATGGTGTCGCCGTGATCTCTCTCTCTCTCTCTCTCTCTCTCTCTCTCTCTCTCTCTCTCTCTCTCTCTCTCTCTCTCTCTCTCTCTCTCTCTCTCTCTCTCTCTCTCTCTCTCGTCTACGTTGTTACGTCAGATCTATTTTTACAAATGTAAAACGAAACTACTTTTACATTTTGTCGGCATTTCGCGCGCGAATACTCGTTGGAAAGTTTCCGCCGCGGCTCCATTCGAATATATACGTATGTCGCGGAATTTTTCCATGACGAACCAAATACCGCGAAAGGTGGACAGGACGAAAGAGCCACACACGGGCGCTCACGGCAAACACGAAGAATTTCCACGCGACGAAATATCGATCCACGCGAATGGTGTTCATCTATGCTGAAACACCTGCGCGACTTCATCGATCAGCCTGCTCGTGCGTGTTTAAGCACGTAAGCACGGCGAATTAAAGGCGCATTTCGCGCAAACACCTAGTATACGTATATTCAGAGCAGACACATTTCTATTTCCACCGTGGGAACGACTTTACTGCTCACTCGCTACTCTCTACGTTGTTAGATTAATCGGAACTACTTACTGCAATGTATGGTCTGATTACGCGCGCATGTATTCCCTGAAACCTCATATTCTTTATGAATCACGAAGAGCTTTGCAGCTTACAAAGTGTCGGCAAAGTTTTAAAAAGAACAAAGAAAGAGAATGCTCCAAGTATCACATCGAAATTTGAATTCGTTATCAGATCCCACACGACTGAAATTAAATCGGATCACACGCTAGTTAAGGGACATGTGCAATTTTCGCAAGCATCGTTCGTAATATTGGAAAGTTGCGGAAATTGGCAGGAAGGTATTCCGGCGCACCGACGGATCATTATGAATCTAACGTAATCGTAAACGGGCGATAATGCGGCGAAATACGTCCGATTGCATTCTCCTGCAATTGATCGTGCGAGGCGCAGCACGTTAATCGAAAGTGCTACCGCCGCGAGTGCATGAAAGTTTAATTTCACCTGTCAGCTTGAATGTTAAACCCCGCTAAACCGCGCGGGATTGCTCCACGTAATTACTGAATTTAACATTAGCGTATCTATACATCGCGCGCGCGCGCGCGCGCGTATGATATCGACGTTACGTGGGGATCCGATGCGTCACTCCCGCGGATTATATTCCTGCCAACGATGCACCGATTGTTACCAGCTTTACAATGTAGTTTTGCATTCGCGACAACAAAGCGGCTATATTTAACATCGCACCGGCGGAGAGCTACTACGCGATAAAATCATAATTTCCGGAAAAAAAAAACCCCGCGAGAGCCGATATCGCGCGATTATTTACGCGCGTACGTTACCGCTTGTATTTTACGCAACAAAAATATCGATCCGACGCGCACGCGAGCGTTATCGCGTCGGTGTCGCAGCGATAACTGCGACCCGAATTTCCTTCTCGATGATCGAACGCGCGTGTACCACCACGCACTGCGACTCGACTTTTCCGCGTTCGTCTTTCGTACCGCGTTTACGGACGGACTTCTCGCGTCGCGCACATCAAGAAGGAGAGAATCGCCTCGAATAATTCATTCAACCGCGAAACTTCGTCCGACATGGCGACCATAATCGCGAGCCAAAGGCGAGCCGACAGTTTCGCGGCAAGAGGAACGGCAAAAACAAGTATGCGCGATCTCTTGGCGATTCCATTTCGCGAGAAGAACAAGAAGAAGAAGAAGAAGAAGAAGAAGAAGAAGAAGAAGAAGAAAATGATGTGAAGAGGAAAAAACACGATCCTGCGCGACGACTTGCCGAGATCGCGCGATCCATCGTGGATTACGCAACGGGCGCGACGCGGAATTCCTCGGGCGAATTTCGACGCAACAACAACCGGCGACTGCGCGGCTGCGACAGTATCGCGAGAGGAGCATGCACACGAAAAGTGAAAGGGACCTACCGGGCGAGCACGATTACCGGACACTGAATGACTGAATGACTGACTGACTGACTGACTGACTGCGGATGCTGGGCCCATGTTCCGCTTATATCAGTACGTGCCCGGCGTATACCCCCCCCCTCTCTCGCTCACAGCGCGAGCGAATCAGTCGCGAACAAGCATCTCGTAAATTATGCACCGACGACGTCGTTGCGACCGGATGACCGTCGAAGTTGACGGAAGATTCTGGACTTTCCGCCGACCCCGCGCCGCTCTTTCTCCTCGGTCTCTTCTCCTCTCTTTCTCTCTATTTGTTGCTTGCGATTTTAGACCCGATGACTGCAGATGCGCAGCTGTGACTTGAGGAAATCGTAGGGTTCCAATACAATTCGAGAATATCGGAGACGTGAATTTTACTTTCCTCGGTCGAGTCGACAGCGTGAGAAATTCAGCGTTCAACTATTTTTACCAAAACAATTTGCTAAAGCAACAAGAATCATCTCGTTCCCTTGGTAATCCCTTGGAGTCACGTTGTCCTACGGTGATGATTGTCGGCAATTAGCGCGTCGTTTTGATCGTTCTCGTCACGGTCGTTTGACCAAAGCGGAGTGCAAATGTCATGGGTCAGATTGGAGATCCGGCCAGGATCGAGAAATATCACGAGGAATCCTTCGCCACGTGGAATCTCGACGATATCATCGAAGTGACATTTTTCTCTTTGGTTCTTTCTCATTTTTACTCCGCACGACAATTTCGCGCTTTTTATCGTAGAAACATGCGGGGTAAAATTGACACGGCCGAATACTCGAAAAAGTCGGCAAGTGTGAGACCGCTTTAATTAATGGCCGTGCATACTCGCGACGTAGATTCGCATGTGTTTATTGACTCGGGCGTTAGTAGCTTACTTCTGATTGACGCTGACTGTTACAAGGAAGCGCGGCGCGCGCGGCACAACATACGTGCCATTTAGATTAATAGGATAATAGTGAAGGATGTTAGATATTCACGAACGGTGCTCGGATCCGTTGGAGTAATCACCTGCAGTAAGTATGTCAGCTACGTACACGAACTTGTCGTCGTGAGTGCGAAATTAGCGTCGTTAGCGACGCGTTACGCTCGGCGAAGGAACCGGCGGCGGCGAACCCTCCGGACGACGCGCGCTCCTCGCTCATCGTGAGATCGATCGCGAGAGCCAGAGAGACGACGACGCCTCGCCTTCGCTCCCGACGGCGATTCCATTTTCGAATCTCTCTCTCGCTGGATAATAGCTCGATAATACCTCGGTGACCTTTCGCGGTCGACGTAAGGTCGATTCTCTCTCGTAATGAAAATGTGTCGAGGAACATTCAGCGGGCGGCGATTTCCGCCTCGCGAGCGATCGAATCGATCCGCGTCTCTCACGATGCGCGCGCGATCCAAGCGGCGAAATGTCGAGAGTGCCTGCGCGATACATATATCTCAGGCGAAGAGGAATATCCGCGCGCGAATGAGGAAGAATGCGGCGCGGTCGCGACGCTGTTATTTTCGACGACGCGCGGCATTCCTTTCGGTGGCGCGCTCAACGCGCGTCGATAATTAACAACGTTCGTATCGCGTGTATATGCGTATTATAATCGGTCGGCCGCCGGCCAAAGACTTTGCTTCGTAATGCCGCGAAACGGCGAGAATTCCTGCGTATCTCTCTCTACGGCTAGTCGCGTTATCACGCACGACGACGGTTAAAGTGAGGTCAAAGCCGACAAGCGGCCGATAGCGTACGATATGTTCGTTATCGCGTAATTATCGTGCTGGGAATGAACGGGTGAGAGAGAGAGAGAGAGAGAGAGATTCGCGGGGTTATTATCAGAAATAATTCGCCGCCACCTCTTTCCTCTTTCCTCGGCGAAACCCATTATAACTGACGCAAACCTTCCTCGGTCGCCGCGGTCGATTTCTCCGCTTCGTCGTTATTATAAATCGCGCGACGTGGCGGTGTCGTCGCAATATCGGAGCCGTCGCGGAAATTGTTTATCGATGCTATTATATTTCCCGGGATTTCTTTTTCTCCCCATTTGACCGTTCTCTAGCGTGATATCTCATATCGGCGCGCGCGCGCGAGAGAGAGAGAGAGAGAGAGAGACAGAAGTTCGCTTCCCCACACGCGAGCACCTTCGCCCTTGCGCAATCGTTCGCCAGGCGTTCGTTCACGACCGGAGACAATTAAAGCGGACTTGTCCGAAACTGAACCGTTACACCGCGATCGTCCGCCTCTCCTGCGACGACGGGGATCGGACGGACACGATGGTGAGTGTGTTTTTCGAGCGAATCGAACGAGAATTGACGGACGTTTATGTCGCTCGCGAGCGCGCGAGGTGGGGATAATTATGCTTCGGGCTGAAGTCGCCTTTGTGTGTCTGGATCCTCTTTGTAAAGGAAACCGGATATTGCATTTGCAGAGCACCGATTGGCGGGCCCGATTACGCAGTAACGTTTCGCACAATTGGGACTTTGTAATTATTGTTTCCGGCTAGATGCGTACGTAGACGCAAAATTTAATTAACGGCGCATCCGCGATGCGAGAAAATACGGGAAATGTCGCTCGGCGGCGCGACGCGGCGCGGCGCGCCGCGCCAGGCCGGGCCGGGCGCGCACGAATCGCTAAAGGAACGACGGGCGTATCGGCAATTTCGTTCGAGCTCGTGGGCTTTTCACAGAAAAACATGTAATATTCGATTAAAAACCAATGAGTAATTAACGGACGTCAAAGAACGCGTCTCGTGCGGGCTTTTTGCGTTAAATCCTGGATTCGTTTCTTCGGTCGCGCCGGACGTTTTGCTTCTTATTGCAAATTCTCGTCCACGATCCAGCGATGGGTTTTCTCTCATCTCACTGCGACGGCCACAAGTCTTAGTCAAGTTTAGTCTTTTATCGTATCACCGTTAACTCCATTAACGGGACTTTTAAGGAAGGTCAGATTACTGAAAAATCGTGCTTGTTTTTGACAATGATTTTGCGACGAACTGAATAAATGTGCAAGAATGAAAATTTTACATATATTTATATAACATATGAAGAGTAGAAAAATTTTATTTTTAAACATATGCTCACATAAGTATTATACGTCCACTTCAATTTTACGTGTTTTTCTCGAAAATTTATTGTTCAACCTTTTGCAGTGATTTCTTCGAAACTGAGCTTCGCATCGATTTGAAACTTTAAAGCAATAATATTTGTTCACGTGGCTCTCAGGTGAACCATGAACAACTCCGTCAAGATATTTCATTTCGAGATATTAATTTTTTTATTGCAAAAGAACTTAAAAATTTGAATCTTTTCCTAACAATAGCTGTCATTTTGTTAATTTTGTTCGATTTTTTTTGTAATGGTTCACCGGATAATAATAAGACTCTTCAAGATTTCTAGCTAAAATTCGCTCTGATCGGATCACCGAGAGCCGAGATATTACTGCAAAAACGATAACTTGAAAAAAAAAAAAGAGAGTATATTTCAGCTATTATATATATCGTATATTTGTACGAGTATTTGTTAATAAACAAAATTTTTCTACTCTTCATATGTTGCATAACTATACCTAAAATTTTCATTCTTGCACATTCATTCAGTTCGTCACAAAATATTATCAAAAACCCTCCAATCCTCTTAATGCATCGTGTACGCTTTTCGAGCAACGAGCCAACAGGAGGAGCAGCAACAACAACAACAGCAACAAGAAAGCTACGCTCGAGCGGTCAACGTGGCACGAGTAACATCTCACAACGAAGCGAATAATTGCATAATAATGGCGCTATTACATAATGAGCATAATTATCCCTCCCCGTCGTTTGTCGGGAGAGACGAGAGCTCGACGCGACATGATCGACGACGAACGTCCATCAATGTGTCGTCCATCAAAATGCCGCGGCATTCGCTCGAAAGCGAACCTTCGCGACTCGCTCGGATTTTCGCCGACGTAGCAATAACAGTAATCTCTACGCGCTCCCGTCTACGAGACGCCGGTCGTAAAAACGCTCTGAAAAATCCCCGGCCCGATACTCGCGCTATTACACGGGGCGGGGGGGGGGGGGGAACGCTGTTCCCCGGGGGCATTATGATTGATGTAATATAATGCCTGTGAAATTGATCGGAAATTACGCGCGCGCATATTCACATGCAATCGTTCAACAATTACAACCAGTTTGGATCTCTCGGAAATAGCGCCAGCGAAGAGAGCGGAGGCGCGCTCGCGAGGGATATATTCGCGTAAGGGCGTACAGGCTTCGTCGCCGGCCCCGCGGCGTGATACGTCGCAAAATAAAAGAGCCCACCGTGGGCTTTTTGTAATACGTCGACGTCGAACGTTAATGTAGCTGTCGCTCACAGGTAAACGGTGCTAGACAAGTCGCGGATCGAAAAATAAGACGAGGCCCCGCGGAGCCGGCGCGAAGATTACGATGCGATTTTTCTCCCTATTTCTCCTCTTTTTATTATACGTCGATCGTCGTGCGTGCGGGGAAAAAGCGTTTCCCGAGGGACTCCGGTGTCCGGAGTTCGGGGAACAACGCGCTACGAGAGAGAGAAGAGAAGAGAAAAGAAAGACCTCTCTTTTCGTGTAATCGAATAGCGAAAACTCGGTGACGGCAAAAATGATGTCTCTGTCACGCACGACCGGGAACATTAAAACATTCAGTTAAAGCATTAAAACTCGGTGAGGATGGTTGACAGAGCCGATTGACTGAGGACAGAGATTCTCCTCTGCGGGGATCTTTCTGTCCCCACAAGCGAGTTTAGTCTCGTGGCCAAAAGAAAGAAGGGGAAGTATCTCAGAGAGAAAAGCTTTAGCTGCCCCTACGGAATTGTTTCCTCCGCGATGGACGTGTCGTATCTTCAGTCAGAGTTGCGATTTCAGGGGATGTGAACGAAACAGCAGCACCAATCACGTCCAGTCGGGCGTGCGGACGCGCGGTATTTCTCGTCGGAACGGGCGCGAAGCCCGTTTTCAGTTCGTCAGGGGACGATCGCGTTGTAGTATTAGGTGTACAAATGAATAATCCAATCTTTTCAGCTACATTCGAGGTCTATTTTAAAAGAAGGTAAATTAAAAATGTTCAATCAAAGTATTCGCCGTTGCTTTCTAATAACTTTAAGCCATCTTTCAGGCAGCTGATAAATTCCATGTCGGAAAAATGTTACGTCTTTGGACACGATAAAGTCGTCAAGCCATTTTCGGATCTCATCCACTGATTGGAAGTGCATGGTCGGACAAGGCGTGTTGCATCGACCGCAACAAGTGATAATCGGACGGAGCAATGTCTGGTGAATACGCCGCAAGTGCTGCAAGACGTCCCAGCCAAGACTCATTATGGTGTCTTTTGTATTGGAAGCAATGCGTGGCCTGGCGTTGTCATGCGACAATTTCACTGGACGTTCTCCTTTGCCAGTATACGGGCGTTTTCCAATTCTCCAATTCTTGACTCAAGCAGATCAATTGACGTTGGTAGCAGTCCGCAGTAACCGGCCGGGTTTCACCCGGTTCCAACAACTCATAATAAAGCACGCCCTTGATATCCCACCAAATGCGGAGAAGAACCTTCTTCTTTCCGAAGCGATTTTGATGATTCGCCGGGATTTATCCATGACTTTCTGCGTTTCGGATTGTCATAGAGTATCCATTTCTCATCGCCCGTAACGATTTTCCGCAAGAAAGCTGCTTTCGACGCTGCTTATTGAGAAGAGAAAGACACGCTGCCCACTCGTGGATTTTTGGTTGGTTTCAGTGAGTTCATGCGGTTAGCCACCCATTTTCCTTCTTTCTGGATCTTTCCCATCTCATGTAGGCGTTTGGAAATCGTTTGCTGCGTTACTCCCAACTGTTCTGCAAGCTCTTTTTGTGTTTGTGTCGAATTCTCCGCGAGCAGTTGTTCCGAATCATCATTATCGCACTTCGGAGGGCCTCCAGGGCGTTGTTCGTCGATTAGACTGAAATTTTTTAAACCGCTTTTAAACCGCTTAAACCAAAATGCGCACACATCGTACGATACAACACCTTCGCCGAGAAAGGAACAAATCGATTCGCACGCTCTTGCAGCATTTTTTCCTTGTTGGAATTCGTAAAGAATGCAGTGTCGGATATGCACCTTATCTGTTGCCATTTTCGACTGTACTGAACTGAATACTTTTGAAGGTTATGTTTCAAGGTTATACGAAGGTTGTCTTTCGCCAAACTATATGTTCTTTTTAATAGCTATACGTCAATATTGCATAATCACAAAAGAGCGGGAAAATCTATTCAATTTAAAATTGATTTCATAACTGCTTAAAATAATATTTGGATAATTCATTTGTACACCTAATACAACACGCAATGCCGCTTAACAACGAGCGTTTCACACGATAAATAAGTCATCGAGATAATCGCACCGCTGTACTTTGCAGATGCGCCTCGCGCTTCGCGATCCCCGGACGCGGCTTACCTCTCGTGAATCCGATATTCGCGGGACAACGAGCCGCGAGTAATCGCAAGCAGCACTCGTGTGTTCGCAAACTCGTGAGAAACGTCACGAGTTTGCGAACAAGCGGCCGCTTGTAGCGCCGCGCCAGAGGCGTTTTTCCAATGTAAAAGACTTTGTTTTTATCGCGCACTCCTCACGCGTCCGGCGATTATTGATGCGATGGAAATTGCGCTCGATTGATGACTAATTGAGCTTAATCGAGCGAAACACGATAAATATGGATATCCCTTCAGGCTGATGTATGCAATACATACGACGATAATATAATATGTTACGTAAAAGAGGAAAAAGAAGACGCAGAAATTACGGGCGACTGCCGCCCGATTATACTCGACGATTTTCTCCTTGACGTTCATTCTTATCTCACGTCGTTAATCCCGTACAAACTATAACCGCGAACTGCTTGATAAAAGGAGCCTCCTTCGTACTTCGTACTGTGGTAAACTTTCGTTCGTTCGGGCGACATGAAAATACGCGAGCGACGTTTAATTCGTGCGGAACGGACGGCGTCGCACGTATTTTTCAAAAGCTCGCGCGAGATGATGAGCGCGACACGAATAGTAGCGTCGCGTCGGTATGCATTATTAATACTCGCATACTCTATCAGCGTACTCGATATCTTCGTGGAAACATCCGCGGGGAATGTAAATAAGCACGCCGGGATTAACGCGCGGAGGCGCGCTCAAAGAGTGCGCTCCGAAAATAATCGATCTCAATTTTGCGCGGAATATCCCGAAAGCGCGCGGAAGTAGAGCGGAAAAGCGCGACCGGTCGATTACGCTAATTGAATCGGCCGATAGCGCGAAATCGTCGAACTTTCACCCGCATCGACCTTACCGAATACTCCGATAATTCCACATGTTTCTGTCTAGATTATTATGTCTTCCATTTCAAGAATACATGCGCGATAATCAAATCATGCGATATCCAGACGCATGAATCATCTTTACGAGGAAAATTGTTTAACGAGAAGCGCTCTGAATTTTCTCCTACGATGCACTTCTCGGCTCTCATCTCCCCTCCCGCTTCAAGATCCTCCTCTCCAAGACTTGCTTTACGACAAGAATATAAATGAGCGAGATGTAATACGCCAGCCGCGACAACCGCGACTCAACTTTTGGACGCGATAGTTCCCGGAAAAAGCGATATCTCTCTCTCTCTCTCTCTCTCTCTCTCTCTCTCTCTCTCTCCCTCTCTCTCCCTCTCTGCAATTTCTATCTTCCTCTTTCTTTCTCACCTTTTGAAGACTGCGCCCAGAGTTTCCACGTGACCAAGACTCGTGCTTCGCGAACAACTGCGGGCGTGACACTGCTTTTCCTCGATATTGCCTCACAGTGAAACGCACACTATTGACGCCCACTCGCGCGGATCGCGCGGCTCAAAGCGCCGAGCATCGACTGCGTCTTACGACGACGACGACGACGACGACGAGTAAACTTGGAGAATCGAGAGAGCCCGAAAGAGAGCCGCGATTCGCGCAAGAGAGCCGTGAGCAGAGCAGTTCTCTCCCTCTCCCTCCCTCTCTCTCTCTCTCTCTCTCTCTCTCTCTCTCTCTCTCTCTCTCTCTCTCTCTCTCCTTCTCGCGTTCCTTCGCTTCCTTGCCTTGCCTTAACGTTATCGCGATTGCGGGAGACGCGACTTTGTGCTGGATCCTTTCAGAGATCCACCGCTCTCGAAATGTACCGCGTACCCGCGCGATCGGTCGTCGACCCCGCGGTGTCCCCTCTCGGAAGGTTCACAGAGGACCTCGACCTTTTGCCTGCCGGCGACCGTCTCGTCGCCGTTTGCGAAAAATCTTTTGCTGAAAATGTTTCTGCCGAGCGCTCGGTTCCGAGTGGTCTGCGGAAAAAAGACGAGGCTCGACCGTACATTTCGTTATCTGCTTGCGTAACCACTTGGGTGTGACTCAGTGAAACTTAAGAAGGATTTCCCTTCCAGAAGAGTAGTTAATATTCAAGGTTTCCAATTATCTTGCTTACTGCGATAACAAGCACTATTCTTTCTTTAAATAAAAAGAAAGATTACATTAGGAACACGGTAAACACTGCACCGTGAAAGTACGTGAAAGTATAAAACGCTCTCTAGGAAAGAAAATCCCCTTGTTCCTTCGTCAAATTCAAGATAATGTTCGCTCCGGTTCCGAATAGTTCCCTTCGGACGAACGAGAGAGATATTTCTTTAAGACTCAACACGGAAACGCGCATATATGAATAATGACAGCTGATATACCAATATGACACGAGGAGCGTTCCTCCTGGGTGCACGACGACGGGTCGTCGTCCAGAGGTCGGTCAAGTAACGAGGTGGACTGCCGGGAAAAGCGGGAAGAAGCGCGACAAACGTGCGCGTCGACGGTAGCACTGGCAAGAAGAAACTAAAACCCTATGGAAAGCGACTGTGACACTCGCTTTCCTTAGACGACTACAGGCCGCTCGTACATGCCTACGTGTACGCCTCGTAATCGTATATCCCCCTCCTGGAACATTAGTCACTATAGCATCAAGGTTTCATAGTTACCTTGTGCATTAGTTTATAGCCAGGCCAAGCTTCGATCGAAGCGCGCTGCTCTATAATGCCTCGCCAAGATTTTTCTGCTCGGCATTATTTCCTGGAAATCTGACGACGATGTATCGTATGATCGTTCCCCATAATTCACCACGCTGGATCTTTGGACAATTTGGAATTCCCTTTGGTGCGTTTTGAAAGCGATCTCTCTCGGTCGCTCTTTCTTCTTATCCTCCTTAATTCGGCAATTGAATATTCATAGTAAGCGAATAATTAAGAATCCGGACCTCTTTCATATAATCCGACCATCGAATATCCATAACCTCTCTCGAACTCGACCGAACGACAAGTCGTACGGAAATTGTTCAAGTACCTCTGCGTATCTCTTCGTCTGGGAACAACTCATATAAAAAAGAAAAAGAATCCGAATCCTCTCTCCTCAATGGGCGCGGACTCGTCGCTTCGCGCGGCAGGGTCGCGAGTCTCGCAAACCGACATCGCTCGACGATCGACGATTCAAACGGTGACGATAATTAGGCATCGTCAATGACGAACGCGATGATTGACAAGGTCCTCTTGCGCAAGAATCCCTGCCCATCAACGCGAAACACACGAGCCGCGTGTTCCTTTCATCGACACACTCAAGTCGTGGCGGAGTCACCGCACGGCACGGCAAAGCGCGCTGGCAATGGCGTAGAGAAGGATAGCGCGAGCGGCAGAAAGAGGAAGACGTCGATGTCGTGAAACCGCGAAAGTTACGACGCACCTTCGCGCTCCGCCGCCTTGACCCTGGATTTCTGATATTTTTTCCCTTCCTCTTTTCTACAAGATAAAGATTACCGCTTGTACGCGAAACCTTCGAAACTCTCGTTGGCTTCGCGACGCGTATCGTTCACCGTCTTCGACAGTCAGCGGCGAAGATGACTACGCTACTTGCCGTGCGAACAGAAGCGAATAACATCGCGCCGTGTAAGCTGCTATTTTCCATACGCGCTGGAGATTTATGATCACATATTATTGTATCGTTGTGCCTCTCGACGATCGTTGGAAGAAGACGTTGCGAATCGCGATGCCGCGTGCGATCGCGTTTATTTACCTGCGACACCGCGCAGGAAAATCCGCGCAAACGGCGCGTCCTCAAGGCAAGGCCTATGGATCGATCGAGATTGATCGGCGAAGATAGCGGCTTAATCGTCGCTTGATTTTCTCATCTATCACCGCGCGTATTGATTAACCTATTTTACGGGCCAATCGCAATTAGCAGATTTTAAATATCAATGAAATCGCACTTCGCGTCGACATTATCCCCTTCGTACATCGCCGTACGTTCTCACATGACTCGTTTCGCAACCGCCGGATTGTCGCCGGCACCGGTAAGTTGCCTCACCGAGAGAGAGAGAGAGAGAGAGAGAGAGAGAGAGGGAGAGAGAGAGAGAGAGAGGGAGAGAGAGAGAGAGAGAGAGAGAGAGAGAGAGAGAGAGAGAGAGAGAGAGAGAGAGAGAGAGAGAGAGAGAGAGAGAGCCGCGATATTGAAATGTCACGTGTACGCGCTGCGATAGATAAGATGCGTAATATCTTACTAAGAGATACGTGCCATTGCTCTCTCCCTACTGAGAGATGATAGAGTCGGGAATATAGGAGGGAGAACGAGAGGAAAAGATGAAGAAATTAATACTTGCGCACGCAGAGAACACGGTACTCTGCGCGGCAGCCTTTGTGCATGGACCTCGTTGTGCATGGACGAAACTTTGCCGAGCTCGGCTAGAATTATACCGCCGAATATCGAACGAGTGCCGCCTTGAAGTATGCTTGACCTACACTCGCGTACCGTACAGCCGCGGCCACTCTACAGCCTCCGCCGCGCCACGTATTCTCCTCCTGGTCCTCCTCCTCCTCCTCCTCCTCCTCCTCCTCCTCCTCCTCCTCCTCCTCCTCGTATTACTCCTCGCGGCTCGCTATCTCTCGCGGTCGTTTTCCACAGCCGAAGGAGTCGTGATCGTGCCGGGCATAATCGTAAATCGCCGCTTAATGCGATGAAAAACGCGCAGCGACACGGCGCGGCGCGTCGAACGCGCAGCGCGCTTTCCGAGAATAATATCGGATTATGGCATCTCGGGACTAAAAGGACGAATCGGCGGATCATTAGCGCGCGCGCGCGCGCGCGATAAACTCGCAGCACGACTCTCGTCTCATTTTCATCCTTTCCATAATACGGCTCACGTGACAGTCGTAATTACGCGTTTTATACTTTTACATGAAATTCGCATGCCGCGCGCGCGCGGGCGCTCTTTGATTCGCGCGGCGATTAATCCGCCTGACGTCCCGACGAGAACATTTCATCGCGCTGATATCAGCGCTAACGGGACGCCATCGATCGTGCTATTCATAGCGATCGTGCCGTCGAATTTTAATGGATCCCATCCTGCGTTATTTAGCATCATTAGCATTCCTCTTTCTTTCTTCTTTTCTTTCTCCGCGAGTTACCCGAGGTGAGAAAGCCGACGCGCACCGTTAGTCTTTCCTTTTTCTCCCACGGCCACTCTCCAGCAGCGGCGTTTACGCGTTATTTTCCACTGACGACACCAGCTCGGAGGAGCTCGTCCCTGAGTCCTGGAGTCGTCGCGCGCGGCGCGCATCACGTTCGTTCGCACGCCGCGCGACGCGATCGATCGGGTCGATCGATGGCTGTTAGACGCGGAGTCATCCCATGGCTCCAGCTCCGAGTCCCGTAGCCAGTTCGCGGTCGATCACCGCTGCATCTCTGGACTAAGGAACAACCTCGCTCGAGCAACGGCCGGAACGTCGCGTTCCGGCTGGCTAGCCGCGAAAATCACGCGTCCCGCTTTCCGCGCTTTTTCACACACTCGCCTCGGCCGGTCAATCGTTCAGATTAGCTGGGCAATCGCTCGGCGGTGTCGACGACGGCGTCTAAGCGACTCGCCCGGGGCACCGAAAGCCTACCGGCCGGCAGGCACGTCTCGCTTTCACTCGACTCCCTCGTCGCGAGCCTCGTGAGCCACGTGCGCCGTCGTGAACGGTGAACGTGCGTTCACGGCGTGTGCCGTGAGCGGGCCGACCGCGACGCGACGCGAGTGAAAGAGGAAAACGTACGCACGAGCTTAGGCAAGACCGTTTCGCATTTCGCACGTCCGATCCGATCCGATCCGATCTGATGCCGGCAGCGGCAACGGGACCGGGATCCGGGGACAGTGATCGGTCTTGCGAGCGCGATCCGGGAACGCGGCTGCTTCAATCGATCGCGGACAGCGGCTAGTTGTGGCGCGCTCACGCGCGCGCGCGCGCGGAAGATCTCTGCGCGATCCGAGGACCCCCTGGTGCTTCGCCCTCTCCAACGAGCGGGCGTCCAACAACCGGCCTCGTCCTCGTCGTGACTCGCCGATGACGTAACGCATAAATACACGCCACGGGAATCGAAGGTGGCTGGCTGGTGGTGGCTGCTGCTGCTGCTGTTGCTGCTCTTTCTTCTTCTTCTTCTTCTTCTTCTTCTTCTTCTTCTTGCTCTTCTTTTTCTTCCTCTTCTTCTTCCTCTTCTTCTTCTTCTTCTTCTTCTTCTTCTTCTGTCGCTATTCCGAGGGGGCAGTCTTCAAGGTACGGTCCTCGAAGGCAGCTCCTTGATCGGTACGGCGCGATCGTTATCGCGAGCAAGTGGATGAATCCCGACTGCCAGGTCCTCGTTGCAATCGAGTCGAGAAGGAGAGGAGAGGTACAGCAAGGGAGGAGGAGGAGGAGGAGGAGGAGGAGGAGGAGGCGCAGTAGATCTCGTAGGCGCCGTCGAGTCCTGCCGTCAGAGCCGCTTTATCCTCCGATCGACTTGGAGGACTGCTCGCGAGGACCAGGAACTCGCTGTTCTATCAGTCCGGCGCACGCTTTCGGGACTCGCACGCGGGATCATGTGGCGGCTGTCGATAGTGATCGCTATAATCGTAACGGCGCAGGCCGGACCCTACGACAGGATGGCGGTCTCGATGAACGACAGGACGCTGTTTGTCAGGAGCCTACCGGGTTATCCTGGGACCAGGAGCGATCTCTACGAGGTCTACATGGAGCCGTATTACTTCGTATGTATGCCTGTTGCTTCTTCGCGTCGATCGCCGCGCTGGATTTTCCGACGACCGGACGACGACTCGTATGTGTACCAGGACGAATTTCGCACACGTGCTCACTTCACGTGTGACACTTCACGTAAAAGGGACAGGGACGAGGGTGCTCCGTCGCGGGAGATTCGATCGATATCGCGATAGAATTTCGCTTTCGTCGGTCGTCCCAGCGGGGATTCTACCCCGCGCGATTTAATCTCGACGATCACGGAGTCAAAGCGCGGGACTAAAGGGCGGGGGATTGTAATTTCGTTACACCCGCTCGTAATTGTAATTCTGTTCTGTCCGACGGACAAACATTTCCCAGCTGCTTCTCTCTCGGCCCGGCGAGAGAAAGAGTCGAGCGACCAACGCTCGCGAGAGCTTGAACGCGATTAAAGTTGCAGCCCGCCGCAAAATCCTGGCTTTCGGTCGCGCGATTGCTGATCCAGCTCTTTCCCACCTTCTTACTCTCGCGTTGTTTCGAAACCTCACTCGAAGAATATTGTGTAACCGTGATCTCGTTGGATCTGCGTGAGAACGTCCCGCGTTTCCACCTGAGAGAGAGAGAGAGAGAGAGAGAGAGAGAGAGCCCGGACGAAACTGCACATCATTTCACGTCTACGAAATTTCGCGGAAGACTTCGCCGATGAATGCGTGCGATTAACAGGAGATTTCCCGATGCGTTCAGTAAGTCGACAGCGCGCTTTCAGACGCGCATTCTCGAGATGTTAGAGGCAATAGTCACCGCGAGCATTATCTCGGAGCGCCATTGAAGCGGCGATCATCTGTCATGGCATCATCGCTCGCGAGGTGGTGCGGATTTATTGGCCGCGTCCGCGCAGCTTACGTCGAGGGAACGACGATCGCGCAGCGTCGTGCTGCTTTCCAGCGATTAGCGATAACGAGTAACAACAATATATAAATCACCCACACCGCGAGTGAAATGCCAGCAACGCGAGTCACCGACGCGCTGTATTAGTGCATTCGCGCGTTCATTATAATCCCGCCTCGCGCATATTGATTTTAACGACGACGACCGCGAAATCCCAATCAGCTTCCTCGTGTTCCGCGAAAAGCGCACGCACGCACGCACGCATAAACACACACACACACACGCGCGCGCTTTTCGACACGACAGGTGCGAGTACGCGCGTAAACATCTCCACGTAATACTTGTCTTCGGCGAGGCAGATGAGCGCAACCGATGGCCAATCGATCGCGTTCCATCCGCCGCGCTCGCGTGCGTCTATTATTAGTCATTAACCGCGCGCGTAGACGGTCCCGGCTTCCCGTACGCGGAAATTTGCATAATTAGCTATTAAGCTATTTAAACATCGCGAAGGACGCCGGATAGCGGACGCCGTCACGAGGACGCTTTCACTACAAAGTCCGTTCACGCCGCGCTCGATTCTGCGCTTCTCTCTCTCTCTCTCTCTCTCTCTCTCTCTCTCTCTCTCTCTCGTGTGCAATTCTAATGAAGAGCAGCGACTTCCCCGCGCGTCGCTCCGACCTTGCGCGTACTTTCTGCCGCTTCATCGTCGCCGGCAGATTACAGCCCGGCCGCGGCAGTAATTGCAGATTTTACCCGTGAACCTCGCAACCTTGCTCGCGCTGAGAAACTGGACGACCACGCGAGCAGCGTCCGGCAAATGACAGTGGCAAGTGTAATGCGATTCAATAAGCAGGTGGATTACGTTCCGAGGCATTAGGAGATACCGTTCACGGCGCGGAAGCCTCTCTCCTCCGTATCGTTCGATACGTCGCGGATGCGTCATTATCAATTTCCGGCCTCCGCTGCGCTCCTGGGACTTGGCTTGCGCTCTCGCTCGCGCACGTACGCGGTTGCATTTATAGATTAATCGAGCAGTAACAAATTGCTTCCGTGGACAAGACGGGTGGCGTGGATTTTCGTTGCGCAGGGCTACAGGGCGGCGCGCTCTTGGAGTCTCGAGGTCGCAAAGCGCAAACGCGCGGAATCCAAAGCGTTGTCCGTCACTCCAGCTCCGCGGCTGAACTTTGTATCTGACTTGCGTGATGAAACGCGCGCTTCTTGTGCGTTTGCATGTGTCTTCGAGGCCACCCGCTCGTGTCTCTGATAAAAAATAAAAAAAGAAAAGGAAAAGAGATCGCACGCAGTATTTCTTCCACCGCGTCGAGCGCGTAATTAATTTTCAAGGATTGTCCCGGAGCATAAATGTGAGCTCGAATGATCAGAGTTACGGTGAACATCATCATTTCCGACGCGTGTATCTGCTGGCTGATTTCGCGCGTCAGCCAGCCCTTTCTGTCTCTCTCTCTCTCTCTCTCTCTTTCTCTCTCTCTCTCTCTCTCTCTCTCTCTCTCTCTCTCTCTCTCTCTCTCTCTCTCTCTCCTCGCCGCATGTTCAGTGCGCCAGGCGCAATTACTCCCGATTTATGTGTAAATTAATAGACGAAATGATAGCCGGGCGAAATGATGATGATAGCGTTGGCGCTCGACGCGTTAATCACTCCCGTCAAAGTATCAATTTGCGAAAGTACACATCGCACAAGACCGACTCGGTGCGGAATCATCTTTTCAACGCGCTCGCTTGATGACATCATGAGCGAGTCCTGGAGACGTGTAAACGTGACTTTCCTTCGAAATGTGCACAGGCGGTCGGCTTGAAGGCCGTGGTGGAGCTGAAAGCCCTCGGCGATGATGGCACACCGATGGACGATGGACCCCGAGGGATCCTAACGCTGGAGCAGCATCCCCAGGGGGTCAGGGTCGCGGGTACGATCTCGGGCCTAAACCCGGGCCTGCACGGCTTCCACGTGCACGAAAAGGGGGATTTGACGAAAGGCTGCAATTCGGCCGGGCCGCACTTCAACCCATACATGGTAACGTAACGCCTTCCCTCTCCTATCATTTTATCATCTTTACGCGTATTTATGCGCGTATGGATAATAGAATAACAAACCTTGGAAACAATTGCGAGACACTCGACCCGCCATCGTGCCGAATAAGAATCTCTCTCTCTCTCTCTCTCTCGCTCTCTCTCTCTCTCTCTCTCTCTCTGTCTCTCTCTCTCTCTCTGTCTCTCTCTCATTTGCGCGATGTTTAAAAAGAAAAAAATTAATTAATTAATTACATATTATCGCATCGCAGAGATTTCGCGTCATAGGGTCGCCTTCATCTGCTCGGCGTATTAATCCGAGGATATTTTCCAGACATTTCTTCTCCTTTTCCTTTTTCATCGCGCACCGCGCAAAACACCTCCGCTCATTTCTCGCGCTTCATGGCGATTCGTGAGAAATTCACTCGGAAATTCTTCGCGGCTCGCGCTCGCGCTCGCAATCCCACGCTGACGGCGCGAGATTTGCATTTGCAAATGAAGGCCTCACCTAGTAACAGCGATTTAACTCCTTTCTTCCTTTTTCTCCCTTTTCCCCCGAGAAGCTCAGAAAAATTAATCCGAATGAGTCAGGGGGTCGAGCGCAAGGGGAGATGAGATTTGCATTAATCGACTGAAGGTTCTCTCTTCAAAAAGCGGGTTAGGACTCGCTCCTCTTCTCGCGACTTCTCCTCCCTCTACTTTTCCTCGCCGATGACGTTACGGGATGATCCCTCCTCACGCCTCACGTTACGGTAAAACGGTAAGTACGCACGGCTTTCAGGTGAATCACGGAGCACCCAGCGATCCATTGCGTCACGTCGGGGATCTCGGCAACATCGAGGTCGGGCAGGACGGCACGGCGCGTATTGATGGCTTCGATCACTATCTGAGCCTGGTGGGTGTCCGAGGTGCGATCGGCAGGGCCCTGGTGGTCCACGAGAAACCCGACGACCTCGGCCGCGGCGGAACCGAGGAGAGCATGAAGACCGGATCGGCGGGCGCCCGTCTCGCCTGCGGTGTCATCGGGTTCTTGTAACGTGAATTTGCGAGTTGCGAATACGGCCGGAGCGCGCGCGTTACGCAAATGATGCTCGACGGTAAGGCCCGTTCGACGTACGGCTGGAGGTCTCTTCTCTTCGCCCGCTGTAAAAACAGAGGCGAGCTTCCTCGTCGTGAGATCCAGCGGACCGTCTCTCGCTCTCTTTCGCGGCTCCGGAGACGCGTTGAATTCGTTAGCTCGCGAGCCGAACAGCTTTCCAGCTGGAAAATTGCAACGGAGGGACGATCCTTCGCGCTCTTTCGCGCTTTCCGATGTGCTTTGGATCAATAATTACTCCTAGGATTTACTGAACACCCCTTCGGTCGGTGGCAAATTTGTCGGAGAGAAGGATTTCTTGCGATTCCTTCGGGAGCAAGATTTCGCAATTGAGACTCGGTGCGTTCCACCTGAGATGTGCGGCTCGCTGTGAAGCCCGCTCCTGCCGATTCGCGAGCGTGACGCGAGAATTATTTAATATTAGGTAGCGTCCGACGCACACAGAGAGAGAGAGAGAGAGAGAGAGAGAGAGAGAGAGAGAGAAAGAGTAAATTCCCGCGTATACACAGCGCCGGCTTCCGAGGCGCAACGGTGCGCACTAACGCGCCCGGCCGAATTCGCTAAAAGAGACGTCGCACGCCGTAATTCCGTCCACTGCTAATTTAATTGCGTCCATTTGTACCGATCAATAAATCACGACTGTAACCGAGTACGTTACGAGCGTATTTCACGCACTCTTACTTCATTAATCCTCATGGTCATCCATAGGCTGCGGAAGCGGGAAGAACGATTCGTCGATATTATATATAGGTGATTTAATTGAAACGATTAATTATTAATTCGCAATTAATCCCCCTCGCGTGTTTTACTAATGCTGAAAGCGCATAAAGGGAAAGCGCATACGCACGACGCATAACAATATCGCACGATAGTTAAGTATTAATAATAAATAATTCTATCGAAATGTATATTATTTTTTATATACATTTTATTAAATTTCTCTGGACAAATATATGCAACGTACAACTTCGTGAAAAATCGTGTATGAAAGGAACGGCGACACTATTCCTCCCCGTTACATAGAGAATTCAAAGAATTGTACGCGTCGAGATTTTGTATCATTGAAGATGCAGCCATTATCTGTATCAATGTGTACCGAAAATAAAAATTGCAACGAGAGTCCAATTCGACGTAGCTGTGTGTAATCGAGTTTTCTACAACGAGATTTTACTGTAATAACTCTCGTCGCCGGTGCGTTTTCCGATGAGACAATTTCAGCAATGCGGCTCGGCGACAACATGCAATCCGTTCACACCGCGATACGTTAAACAGTGTAACAAACATTTTCCGATAAAAGCAAACGAGAAGAAAGGAAAATCCTGACGCAAGTCCTAAAATTAAGAACGCATCGTGCGCGCACGCACACGCGACCGTTGCACACAACGTTAAACGTTAATCGCAACGGCCCGACGGAGAGGATGCAATATAAGAAAAATAAAAATAAAAGTCACGGTGATCAGACACAGAGGCTTCGCACGGTCAGACAGGCGGCTGCCGGGAATCCGAAGTCTGAGATACCAAACGGACTACCAAGAGAACTGATTCGTCCTGATATCGCCGAAGAAGAGGCTACGAGTTTCCCCCGTTCCTCCTCTCAACTCGTTCTCGCAGAAGGCGCACCAGGGTGAAGCAAGAACTCCAGGGACACGGCTGGGTCAGCGCGCACCTTGTCGGTCGCCGACGGGCCCACCGGCTCACCCATCTCCTCCAGAGCGCGCAACATCTTGGTCACCACCTCCGGCGACGAGGTGCGCCTCGCGCCGGGTGCGTCCGGCCGGTGCTGGAGGTCGTCCTGGCGTGGCTGCCACGAAATCCCGAAGGTCCGCGGCTGGAAGTGCACTGCTGGAGGACGTTGAACTGTTTTCAGCGCTCTGTATGGCGCACAGCGCCGGGCCGGTCGGCCGCGACATCGATCGACTCCCCACGGCGCAATCCGCCGCGGGCCCTAGAGCGAGCCGCGGACAAACGGCAAACTCGGTCAGCGATGATGGTTCTTTATCACGTATAGCTGCGATTGTTGCGATTAGTAATCGCCGGCGGACGTGAAACGCAACGCCCGTCTCTCCGGTGCGTCGCGTTTCCGCACGCGACGTCGCGAAGTCGCGCGTACTCTCGAGACGCTTTATATTGGAAACGCGACATCTCTCTCTCCTCTCCTCTCTCTCTCTCTCTCTCTCTCAGGTTTATATCTCAGGGATTACTGCGACTTGTCGCGCAACCGGTTTTTCTCGTTGATCAATTATGACATAATTGTGCGGCGTACGTCACTTTATTCCGGAGATATGTGCTGGTTTCTTGTATATATCGTATAATTTTATTAATATAATTGATCGACGAGGCGCCGGACTCGTTACTCGAAGGCGATGTTAACAGTCAATTTTCCTCGAGATGAGCACGCTCGGTTTCACACCAACGATCTCGCCGTGTGTCGCGTCGCGGACGTCGTCTCGTATTTTTTCGCAAGCACGCGCGACGTCTCGCTCGGAGACGTCGCTTTCTGCAGATCGATCGTGTAAAGGTGAGACTGAACGAGCACTTTGCGCGCTCCGATCAACGCTTTCGCTCTAAAGCGCGACGCGCACCGCTTCTCGCGTGATATCGCTGCGTTACGCTCGCAGGAGAACGCGTTTGCACGAGACCGCAAAGAGACGAACGTCGTCGTTGTATTACCAGGAACGTCCTGAACATCGTAATCCGACACGTCATCCAAATCTTCCGCCTCGAGGTTACGACCGCATCTAAAGACAAATTGTACGCAACTGACGATCAGCCTCTTTGATGACCTCCACATAATCACACGCGAACATTTTGAGACGGATCGTCGCGATGTGACGGACGTGTGAATTACATTGTCACGACGGTCGGCTTAGCCTGTCAGCGTAAGCGCTGACAGAGACGATTGGACGAATGCACGAACTATGGATACTATGTGTGTAATACTGCGTTGAAGTTCGCCACGTGGCAACAAATGCGAATTTGAACCGCGGTAACCAATGAAGAACATCGACTGCGCTCTGTTCAATATTACACCTTTGTATTTTTCTACTTGTGATTTTTTCTTTAATCAGAAAATTCTTGCGACTCGCGCGATGCAGACACTCAAATTCCAGAATAGCTATCGTTGAATCGCACATTCGTCTTATGATAACGTCGCTGCAGAATACATGTAATTTGTACTAATACTTCGATACGATCACGTCGCATCTAGATATTTAATTAATTTGTAATCTCGTTCTCCTCTCATAAGAACTTATGTTACTTAACATTTCTATCAACATTAAACATGCTTTACATTTCGCTTTAAATTTCAATCAACACCGATCGCATCCTAAAAGAAAAAAATATATATTGTAACGCATCAGAAACGATAGAAAAATACATATTGTTATTGTGCAGAAACTCATTCATAAATATCCCTATTAATTTTTTTTCTCCTTTCTTTCCGGAATGCATATTAGAATCAAATGAATGATAACACAAAATTAAAAATATCAGAATGCCTTTATCAGTAGATGCCACACCTTCACTTGATCAGAAAAAGATTTTGACGCCGCATTTGTGAAACTTATACTGCCAAGGCAGCTATCTTCCACATTAGAGCAATTCCTTGTAAATTTACATCCTTATTAAATTAGTAGAATATAAATCATCCATTTGATGAGTAGAAAAATTTGTATTTTGAAGATTTGCAGAAAGTACACATGGCATCACTATCGCCTGCCTCTTCCTCTACCACGACCACCTCTGCCGCCTCTGCCACCCCTAGCACCACGTCCTCGGCCACGGGCAGCTCCTGCAGTTAAATAATACAATTAATGATTAAAAAGAATATTGCTTTAAATTTTCCCTCAGCTTTATAAGTCAAAGTATCATTCCACTATATACCTCTTGCGGCTTCTTTCTTTTTAGCCTTGGCTTTTGGTGTATCGTCTATCAGCAAGGTTTCCAAAGGTAGGGAGTCAGGTAGGATGTAATACCTTATGTTATTTCCTCGCAAACTCAATGTCTCCAATTGTACAGGATCACGATTCTTTATTGTCATTTTTACTGTTTTCAAATGTGTATTCATTGCTACATCCACACCTGCGATAAAGTAATAAAATATAAACAACTCTTACTTCTTAATTATCTACAATTGTAAAGATTAGTAATGTTACAATCCACTTTTCTTCATACGTAATAAATACTGTAAATTATTAATACTTTTATATTATAATTTATAAATTCTAAGAAATACTAGGTTATGTTAGATTAAATAAATATACCTGTAATCGTGCCATTGACTTGAGTGCCATTTTTTAATTCTATCGTCACAGTTTCGTGACTGAGTTTCATCAAAAATCTGCAAATGAAGTATGATATAAGTTTGTTGGGAAATAATTACATTTTTAGCATGTGAAATATCAGCGCGCCCTTTCATCACAAATTAGGTTATGCTGTGAGCGTCATTAGTATTCTGCAAATAAATCGTTACGTACGAAAAAATCTATTTATTCTGTAAAGTCCTTTATAAATAAATAGCTTCTAAATACATTTTACACACCTTACTAGCTTCATGATGCTGCTAAAGTTGTTATTTAACAACAGGTAACTCACATATACCGGCAATCACATCCCCTTCTCAATCCTGTTCTCACATATAAGCGAGAATCGATATTCGATCTTTTTTGTTAAAATATCGTTTTATCTTCTAATGTTTTAAATCTTAAGCAACTAACAGTTACATAAATCCTTAATAATCCTAATAACCTATAGAAGTATTTAAAGAATTATTAGAGTAATAATTTAATAATTATATAGCCTGACATGTTATTGATTAGTACTACTGGAGGAGAAGTCTGGCTGATCTATTATTGAGTTGCATCACGACCTCGCATCTTTCTAATGTTAAGTGGCGGTTCATAGCGGAGATCTCGGAACTAATGGCTACGTTCAGAAAACACAACGGTTACACAACGGTTGAATAATTCGTCAACGTTATTAGTCTGAATGTAGAGATCTAACAGTAAGGACCAATAGTTACTAAGCGCTCAGTGAGCGCTTTGTTTTCTGAACGCAACCACTGAATACACCCAATGTTAGAAATAACGGGTCTAATAATTTCTTAAGCCAGTATTTATAAACGAATCTTATATTTGAAGCCGTTTTAAGTTCATCTTCAGATGCTGTACAAATTATTTTATTGGCATGAATATCGGCCATTGATCCGCTATTTGCATCGAGGAATAGGGGTCTAATGTCGTGGACCCACTATATGTATCAAGTGGCGGCTCATAGCGAAAATTTGAGAACTAATGTTCAGAAATAACGGGTCTAATAATATCTTAGACCCGTTATTGTGAATATTATTTTCCAAACTTCCGCTACAAGCCGCCACTTACTATTACGAAGATTCGAGGTCGTGATAACGTGACGAGAAGCACTGTACAGTGTTCGTATTTTGTAAGGGTTAGATAGGCTTTGTACCTAAATCTAGTACACCTTTTTGTACAACCTTTATTTCAATAAAAAAAAAAACGAGGTCGTGATGCAACTCAATAATGGGTCAGACATCTTCCCCTAGTAATATTACTCAATTACAAGTCAGCCGAATTTCTATTATACAGGGTGTCCCATTTTAAAGGATTCACTTAAATATCTCAGAAACATTGCGTTAAATCGAAAAATGCTTAAGACAAAAGTAGCTTGAAGGGAGACATAGGACAGCGATAATATTTTGTTTATAGATGGCTTCATTTAGAGATATTTACTGATTATAAATTTTCTTAAATGGAAATCCAAATTTTTTATTATATCAACTTTTTCTACCAATTAATTTGAACAACTTTTGTTTAAAATACTTTCTTATTTGCTTGATATATTTCGAGATATTTAAGGAAAACTTGGTAACTTTTCCAACATTTACCTTACGATAACTATTCGTCGAAAGAAAAAATAGTATTAGACTTTTTTACTTTATTTACTATCAAGAATATACCACTATAATAGTGCCCTAACTTTTATCAATTTAATAATTTTGAAATTTCCATAGGTCAATAAGTTAATAAAAGTTAGGGCACTATTATAGTAATATATTCTTGATAGTAAATAAAATAAAAAAGTCTAATACTATTTTTTCTTTCGACGAATAGTTAGTGAGATATCGTAAAGTAAATGTTGGAAAAGTTACCAAGTTTTCCTTAAATATCTCAAAATATATTAAGCAAATAAAAAAATGTTTCAGACGAAAGTTGTTTAAACCCATACAGCACAACACCGTTGCAGCAACATTGCAGCACCGTTGTTTTGCAATATTGCAACATTGCAGAAACGATGCGAAATGTTACTGCAATGTTGCTGCAATCTTGCAGCAAAGATAAAATGTCCGCTTGCAGCAATATTGTAATGAAATATTGCAGTAACATTGCAGTGTAACATTGCAGCAACATTTGTAATATAATTTGTATGCAATAATGCTTTATATATATATAGATATACACACATATATATATATATATATGTGTGTATATGTATATACAGGGTGTCCCATTTTAAAGGAGCCACTCAAATATTTCAAAAACACTGCGTTAAATCGAAAAATATTTCCAACAAACGTTGTTTGGCTTGAAGGAGGACATAAGACAGTAATAGCATTTTGTTTATAGATGGCACCACGTTCGAGATATTCACTAATAATCAATTTTCTTAAATATAAATCCCAACCTTTTATTATATTATCTTTTTTTACCAATTAATTTGAACAACTTTTGTCTGAAACATTTTTTTATTTGCTTGATAGTTTTTGAGATATTTAAGGAAAACTTGGTAACTTTTTCACTATTTAACTTACGATATCTCGCTAACTGTTCGTCGAAAAAAAAATAGTATTACTTTTTTATTTTATTTACTATCAAGAACATATTACTATAATAGTGCCCTAACTTTTGTTAACTTATCGACCTTTGGAAATTTTAAAATTATTAAATTACAACAAAAGTTAGGGTACTATTATAGTAATATATTCTTGATAGTAAATAAAGTAAAAAAGTCTAATACTATTTTTTCTTTCGACGAATAGCTAGCGAGATATCGTAAGTTAAATGGTGAAAATGTTACCAAGTTTTCCTTAAATATCTCAAAAAATATTAAGCAAATAAGAAAATGTTTCAGACAAAAGTTGTTCAAATTAGTTGGTAGAAAAAGATGATATAATAAGAAATTGGGATTTCCATTTAAGAAAATTGATGATCAGTGAATATCTCGAAAGTAACGCCATCTATAAACAAAATGCTATCGCTGTCTTATGTCTCCCTTCAAGCCAAATAACTTTTGTCTGAAACATTTTTTAGTTTAACGCAATATTTTTGAGATATTTGAGTAGGTCCTTCAAAATGGGACATCCCGTATATATTGAGAATCTCCTGGAAAATTTTTATTTAATGACGGCAGAAGCGAAATATCGTATGCCAAAAATTGTTTTTGTTATATAGACACATTTCAGAGAATGATATTTGTGATCGATCTAACAAATTTATAAAATATTCTGGACACACTTTCCTCTTGTTGTGACAATCAATAATTTTCCATAAAAATTCTGTAACAATAATCATGAGAGATAATATGTTCAACTCAACATTTGTATAAATTTCACTAATTATTTACAGTGAATGATTATCATACAGCAAAAGAAAAGTGTTCAGAACATTTTACAAATTTATAAAATCGATCATAATTTTATGATCGTTTTTATAAATCGTCGTTTTATGGAAATCTCTTATTTTAACGTACATGAAAAAAAAAGATTAATATACCATTGTTTTCATTTCTGACATCAACCAAGAATAGTCACAGAAAGTTCCCAGGATCTGTAATATTTCAAAGAATAAAATGATATCTTAAAAAGACGCCGTTTTATTGACTCAATAGAACGTCAGTAAGATGTCACCTTGTTGTTTGGAATAATACAGGTCTTAAAGACTTGCGGTAACTATTCTTGAATTAATAAGACGTCTAAGTTTGGGATATGAAACTAAATCATTGTAAAACTAAATCGTGGTGATTAAATATAATTGGTGATTAAATATGAGAATTAGAGCAATATATAAAGTGTCCCATAACTGTAACATATCAACTCCATAGGGGTGTAGAGCTAAGCGAGAGGGACGAAAAAGTGCTCTTCTATTTAGCAATATCTTGTATAATTTTTTAATAATAACCGCAATTTGAAATGTTGCTACAACATTGCAAATATAATAATGCAAAATATTGTTTTTGCAATATCTCTGCAATATTGCACTGCAATGTGCAATGTTTAATAATAAAAAGCTTGGATTTCCATTTAAGAAAATTGATAATCAGTGAATATCTCGAAAGCGGCGCCATCTATAAACAAAATGCTATCGCTCTATCCTATGTCCCCCTTCAAGCTAAACAACTTTTGTCTTAAGCATTTTCGATTTAACGCAGAGTTTCTGAGATATTTGAGTAGGTCCTTTAAAATGGGACACCCTGTACATCCTGAGAAATAAGTGAAATTTAATAGACTGTAACTTCGACAATAATTATGGTATCAAGATGGTTCAAAAAACATTTTAAAGCATGGAGTCTCTATTTTTTGGTCATATTAAAATTATAGTATTTTTTACGAAGATTATTTAATTAAATAAGAAATAGGATCACTTGATCTGAGTGTGAGTTTTCAGCTAAACTTTTACATTGGAAAGTAGTTTTTATTAAAAATGTGATAAATACAACTTAAAAAGAAAATTTTAAGCTATCTATTTGTTTCTGTATATTTTTAGTATTTAATAATTGTGGTATAATCAATTCAATTTTATTTAAATAATGTACCCTTTTCTTTTGTTTAAATAATGTAGCTCGATAACTTCATAAAAACTGTTAACATTTAAAGATCTTTATTAATATTTTTACACAATCGAATAAAAAAATGACAGGATCTTCTGTACGAAAATAAAACTGAAAGGATAGATTTCAGGCATAGGTGGATTTCTATGAAAATACTAATTCTTTATTTTATGTTTATTAGTAGTGTTTTATTTTCTGTGTTCAAATCATGGTTTAACACGCATTAGTATTAGCGTATATATGAGCTGTGACATAGTGATTTTGAGTCGCTTGTCACAAGAGGCTAAAGACCTTCGAGAAGGTCGAGAGAAGGTCGCGCCCGCCCGCGACCACGAGACGAGTTGCGCGCTTTTATTGTTTTTTTATTAGTAAACAGTTTTGGCGAGACACCTCGTATATCAAAGTACGAGGTTACCCGGGTGCTCCCGGGACCCGTTCGATTATATGTCCCTACCGCCATGGATGGCTTCCGACCAACCGGAGCAAAGGATCGAAAAGGACGAACTGAGGAGGATTTGGTGGAGACAGTGATGCTAGATGCAATATATTGCGACGCTATAGCGCATGCGTGAGAGGATGTAAAGCTCGCTGCCTGAGTAAAAAGCCTCAGTATCGTATCTTTTTTAAGGTATTATAGCGCCCGTATTATATTATGTATTGAGAACTGCAATCGAGTAAATTAGATAATCTAAATCGTGGTTATTTTAATTGGTCCGATAGTAATTCTCAATCTACATTACAATTTTTCACTTAATAATGTCATTGTTACATAACACAAGTATTATGTAACAGTTACATAGTCGAGTGAGAAATTATAATGTTAATGTAACGTAATTGTTACTTAGTATCCACTGGACAACATAACCTGGGATAAGGCACTCGCGCAAGAAACGCAGGAAAACCACGCAGGAAGGCAGCTGTTCAGATAGCGCGGGTCCCTCCGTGGACCATGCGATACGCTTTATTGCCGTCATTGGCATATGTTTTCGTAGAACCTACGTCTTCTCACGCATGCGTTGTAGCGTCGCAATATATTGCATCTAGCATCACTGGCTGGAGGACTAGGGAGTGGCCGGGATCCTCGGTCATAGTGAGCGAGGATACCTCAGGTGATGTCCTTGTTTCCGCAGCTATCGTTTCAAGAATTTTTCCGCTCGTCACCGCGCTGATACCAATTTGTCTACTTTTTGTTGATAGCGGAGACAAACAAGGTGCACGACAACAAGGAGCCAACATCACGCGGAAGCCTCTCCAGGGAAAGAAAGAAAAATTAGAAGCAACATCCCAAAACCGCGTGATCGGAGAAGGAAAAAAAACGGGATAAGGAGCGGAACGGTCGGTACCGCAAACGTACCGCAAGCGTACCGCAAACGTACCGAAGCTATCGAATACCGGATATCGAGGACACGAGGACACGAAAACGTGAAGAGAGAGAGCGAGCGAGAGGAAGAATAGCGGCAGGAGCGAGGCGAGAAAGCGAGCGGAGGAGCGTGACGTCGACGGAGAAGGCTACCGCACGGCGAGCGTGATTGTAAGGGCACTCTTTTGGAATTACCATTCTGTATTTCGCAAACTGTGTAACGTGGCGGGACCGGTCGGCGGTTGTCGGGTATTCGCGTAGGGGACTGGATGTAACGTGGTTAATTACCGATGTCGTCCGGCGGTCTTCCCGCGGAGCGCGAAGAAGCGAACATCTCTCTCTCTCTCTCTCTCTCTCTCTTTCTCTCTCTCTCTCTCTCTCTCTCTCTCTCTCTCTCTCTCTCTCTCGACTGCTACCGGGTGTCGATCGTTGTCGAGATCGCGGACATCATCTAAAGATAATGATAGTTGCCGTCTTCGCAGTCCCGTCGGGAGTCTATCGGTTTTGGGTTGGTCGTTTGAGCGAGATACCGATTCCCGTCAGGGAAAGTCTCGAACGCTACCGCGTGTCCATAACTGCTTTATTCGATCTAGTGAATATATTTCCGAAATATTTTTTTATTTAAAGTGTTTTATTTTTTTGCCTTTTGTCGTCCCTTTCCGTGACCCGAAAAAGAAGGACCCACTCCCTACCACTCCGACTTACAAATGTACGTGTAAATTACCGGAGCTGTCGGTTTCGTAAGCGATCGAGTCGCCCCGTCGTCGTTATTGATCTCTTTTGAGTTTGGTGTTCGTGGGCACGAGAGACGTGCCTGGCGTCCAACATTTCTTTTAGTGACGTTTAGAGAAAGATGCGATGCGACCGGTGGATCGCCGCGACCATTTGCCCGGCCGCTAGGCGTGAGGGGCGGTCGCAAATTTTGATGCCCAACGTGGGGCCCTTTAGTCCGTTAGCGTTGTAATAAATGAAATTGGAAAGAACCTCGGGAAAATTTCGGTGAAATACCTTCCTTGGCTTATTGAGAAAAGCTATACTCGTCGGTGAACGCCCGGCGGAGGATCACTCCGTCAACAACTTTCTTTTTCTTCGTTGGCCAAAGATTATAGAGACACTCACCGAGAGCGAACGCGAGAAAGTTTTTTCTCCTCCCATCGTTGTCTCGGAGAGAAAGAGAGAAAAGAGCCTCGCCGAGCTATTGTTCTTTTTGTTAGTGCGAGGTTGTTGTTCTGTCTCGTGTCGTCTGTATATCGATCGAGCGACGCGCTTTGTTAAGCTCGTGCGCGTTTACGCTTGTTATTGGTCTTCGAGAGGCTCGTACCGTATACTTTGGGTAAAGCCATTTAAAGAGAATTTGTTGTCGTCGTGAAAACAGCTGACGCGACGAGAGTTCGGAGATGCCGGAGACGGTTAGATTGGACGCGTGGCTATACGAGTTAACATTAGAGCAATTGCGCAAGCAAGCACAAGTTCGCGGATTAGACAGCAAGGGCACCGCGCAACAGATTCGCACGCGCTTGCTGCGTTACGAGCAGGCAGTGCGAGCTGCAGCGGAGGGCGGCGAAAGACTACCTCCCTCCCCGGCGCTAAAGGCGATACAATTCGATGCGAATAAGCCGGAGGGAACCTTAGGTTTCGAAAGCGAGGGGGCGCGAAATTTACCAATGATAAAGCCAGTAATACCGAATGAACCCCCGAGTAGGACGCTACCGCTACCGGAGGTATCGCGTTTTGACCTCGTGTGAAGAGACGGCCCCCCCGGAGGGAAATGCGTTTGGGATGCCACCAACCGCGGGTGTTCGAGCCTCGTGCGCGGAGCCGCGCTACGCTGCCGACTAACGAGGTGTACAACGTCATGCGTCGGTGGAGTCTCAGTTTTTCCGGGGCGCGAGGTAGCGATGCGGAGGCCTTCTTGATACGTATCGAAGAGGGGCGAGAATTACACCCGTATTCATAGTCAGGCCTTATATTTAAGGTTTCCTTAAGTTTATCTTCAAATTGTCTGTAGCCAATGAAATAATCCGTGCAGCATCTAAAGATGGATATAAGGAGATCTCAAATATAAGGCCTGACTATGAATACGGGTATTAGTCCCGGTAGCGGACGAGGATTTATTTCAATACCTGCCTTTCTTTTTGACCGGCATATCGCTTTGCATTGGTATCGCGCCAAAAGATCGCAGTGACTGTCGTGAAGCGAGTTTGAGGATGCGTAGCGCGCTCGATTTGGTGATCCCGATTTTCAGTTCGCGTTGCGCAATGAAATAATGCGCCGTACGCAGGGAGAGCACGAGTAGGTAGTCGATTATTTAACGTGTTTGTTGGCATTGTCCGGAAGACTCAATCCACCGTAGTCTATTACCGAACAATTAAACTACGCCCATCGGAATATGCTGCCGCGCTTACAAATCGCGATTCACCGGGACGAATGCCACCCGGGTGGAACGCAGCTATATCGCGGCTGGTCAATACAGCGCACCACCCTCCCCGGGGCATTCGGTGTGCCCTGATTTAGCATATCGACCGCCGGGGTTCAGTGATGTCAGTGAAATATATTGCGATGCTACAGCGCATGCGTGAGAAGACGTAGGAGTTCTACGAAAGCATATGCCAATGACAGCAATAAAGCGTATCGCAGGATCCACGGAGGGGCCCGCGCTATCCGATCAGCTGCCTTCCCGCGTAGTTTTCCCGCATTTCTTGCTCGAGTGCCTTATCCCAGATTATGTTGTCCAGTGGATACTAAGTAACAGTTACGTTACATTAACATTATAATTTCTCACTCAACTATGTAACTGTTACACAATACTTGTGTTGTGTAACAATGACATTGTTAAATGAAAAATTGTAATGTAGATTGAGAATTACTATCGGACCAATTAAAATAACCACGATTTGGATTATCTAATTTACTCGATTGCCATTCTCAACGCATAGCATAATAATAGCGGGCGCTATATAATACTTTAAAAAAGATACGATACTGAGGCTTTTACTCAAGCAGCGAGCTCTACATCATCTCACGCATGCGCTGTAGCGTAGCAATATATTTCATCTGACATCACTGACGGGGTTCGCAGCGGCCGTGGGGTTGCCGGATCTGTCGCCGCGACAGGAGCCGGCTCGGGGAGAAGCGAATGCGCGTCCCGCCGTTTCACCCTCCCGGCCCAGGAGCGTTCTGCCCGCGCGGGGGCGCGGGGGGAGGAAAAGTCACGAACATCCGAATCCTGATCGATCGGGCGTTATCGCGAAGGCGGGATCGTCGGGGGATGCAGCTGTCGCGAAGTGTTGGAACTGCGACGGGCAGGGACATTTCGCGAGAGAATGTCGCGGCCCGCTGCAGGTCCATTGTTACCGATGCGGACGGAAAAAGCCGTGCGTACGTATTCGTCGTGTTCGGGAAATGGACGACGGAAACCGTAGAGCGGGTCGCTACGGTTTCTTCTGTCCTGGAGGCCCTCGGGCCGTGCGAGGAACGCGAATTCGCGTCGCACGGCACTTATGACTGTGATCTCAGCGTGCTTTTGCGATATTTGGAGGTCGTTATCGGTCAATACTTACTACTCGTCTTAGTCGACACGGGATCAAATCGGACAATATTGGGACGGGAAAGACGGAGAAATTATTAAAGGTCATTCTACGATACGTGTCGTAAGTTGTAAGCCGTAAGAATTGGCGAATCACAGTCGATTATTACAAAAATAATCGGCTATAATTGGTCAGTTCTTACGGCTTACTACTTACGACACGTATTGTAGAATGATCTTTAGAAGCTGGGATTATCGATCGTAAGGGACGAAATCTCTCGACTTCGGCTGACCGACGGAAAGGTCACTGAAATAAACGAAACGGTAGCTGTCGAATTCAAACTCCGAGGAGCGCAGAAAAAGCTTAAAGTCGTGCTGTTACCGAGCCTCGTCGTGCCCGCAATATTGGGGATCGATTTTTTGTGCTCATTCGGAATAATCATTGATTTCACGGCAAGAGACTGGAGTTTTGCCAACGATTCGACCTCGAAGTACCCGTTTATTATTAATAGTAGGCCGAAAGAAGCGTGTCACGGAATTCAGGAGTTATTGCGTGAGGAACGAAGCGGATTGGACACGTTTTTAACAAATTTACTACCGACCGTGGTCGCGAGTCCGGGCGTCATGTCTCTTAACTAAACATAAGATCGATGTCGGAGAGACTACGTCCATACGATAACGTTGCTATTTGGTGTCGCCTAAAGTACAAGAAGCAATTCGCGATGAAGTTGATAAAATGTTAGCTGCCGGAGTTATTGAGCCTTCGTTTAGTGATTGGGTGAACCCCATCGTAATGGTTAAGAAACCAAATGGGAGCTATCGTTTTTGATTAGATTGTTTCCGGAAAGTGAATACAGTCTCAAAGAAAGATGCATATCCGTTGCCAAACATGACGAGCATCCTGGATAAATTACGAGCCGCTCGATATATATCCACGATAGATCTGAACCAGGCATACTATCAGATTCCCCTCGCTACCGATAGTCGGGAAATTACCGCTTTTTCGGTCCCGGGTAATGGCCACTATCACTTCACGTGTATGTCGTACGGTTTAACGGGAGCGCCAGCCACTTTCCAACGGCTACTAGATAAATTGATTGGGCCCGCAATGGAACCTCACGTATTCGCCTATTTGGACAATATAGTAATCGTGACCGCTGCTTTCAACGAACATCTCAAATGGCTGTCGCGCGTTCTCGAAAAGATTCGAGCAGCCGGACTCGCTATCAATCCGGAAAAATGTGAATTTTGTCGTTTGGAAGTTCGGTATCTCGGGTTTTTAATGAATAACGACGGACTCAAGGTCGATGTCGAGAAAGTAAGTCGAGAAAGCCCATCCTCGAATACTCGACGCCAAATAATATCAAACAATTACGACATTATTTGGAAATGGAGTCGTGGTATCGCAGATTTTTATCGCAGTACGCTATCGTGAGCGAGCCGTTAACGAGACTCCTCCGGAAAAATCAAAATGGACCTGGGGGAACGAACAGAAGGTCGCTTTTGAAATAATTAGAGAAATATGATCGATCACCCCGGTGCTGTTGTGTCCTAATTTCGAGATACCGTTCGTGCTACAAACGGACGCGAGCACGGTGGGCTTGGGGGTCGTGTTGACACAAAAGATCGAAGATATCGAACGGGTGATAGTGTACGCGAGTAGAGCTCTCGAAGACACTGAACGAAAATACGCAGCATGACTGAGCAAGAGTGTTTGGCTGTCATATGGGCGATCAAAAAGTTTCACCGTATTTGGAGGGATATCGGTTTACGGTAATCACCGATCATAGTAGCCTGCGCTGGTTACATAATTTGAGTAACCCCACGGGTAGGTTGGCTCGATGGGCTTTAGAATTATTAGAGTACGATTATGAAATCGTACATCGGAAAGGCGCACTGCATTTCCCGACGCTTTGTCCCGACACAAACAAAGTTAAACAAACAGACTTAAACAAACAGAGAAGCTGAGATTCCTCCTTCGGCCGCCGTGATTGATTTGTTGTCAAAAAAAAGCGAAAATCGATGGTATCTCCGATGCTTTAAAGAAGTAGCGAAAGATCCGAAACGATACCCGACATGAAAAATAGTCGACGACAATTTATATATTTTGCGACCGGGAAAAATCATATCAGAATTAGTAGAAGATCTGGACCGGTGGAAACTCGTGTTACCGAGGGAATTGCACCGCGAAGCTATCGAAGAAGCGCATGATTTCGCTCAGGCCGGTCATTTGAGTATCGAAAAAAGTTACTATCGAGCCGCCGTGAAATATTATTGACCGAATATGTTCCGAGAGGTCGCCGAGCATGTGGGAAAATGCGATGTTTGCCAAAGGACGAAAGTCGAGCAACGCACGCCCGCCGGTTTTATAGAATGAGGAACCGTCGAATACCGTGGCCCGTCATAGCTGAGGATATCATGGGTTCGTTGCCGCGGAGCCGGGCCAGTTATTTCTATTTATTACTTCTATTTATTAGTAATTCAAGACTTAATGTCGAAATGGGTGAAGTACCGAGCCCTGCGCTCCGCGAACGGTAAGCTCATTGAGGAAGCTCTCGTCGACTTGGTGATTTCGCGCTGGGGAACTCCGCGCGTTCTAATTACCAACAACGGTACCAAGTTCATTAATAAGATTATCGAAGCTTTCGCTCGGAAAAATGGAATCGAGCATTCCACGGTACCGCCTTATCACCCTCAGGCCAATCCGGTAGAACGGGTGAATCGGATTTTAAAAACGATGATCGTCGCTTTCCTCGAGCGGGATCACCGGGATTGGGATGCGCGGCTGAAGGATTTCTGTTTCGCATATAATACCGCGCGTCATTCGTCTATCGGAACATCGCCGGCGTTTCTGAATCTCGGTCGCGAGTTAGAGCCGGCTAAATCGCTGAAGCGTCGAGCGGAGGGGAAAACAGACGTGGAATCGAGCGACCCACCCTCAATGGTCCGAAAGAATGCGGAACTTAGTGCCGATTCACGAGAGGGTGAGATAAAATCTCGAGTAGGCATATAAAAAACAGGCTCATAATTATAACTTGAGAAGACGATAACGAACTTTCCGAGTAGGAGAGCTAGTGTTGAAAAGACAACACGTGCTGTCGTCGGCTGCGCAGAATATCACTACGAAACTCGTCCCGAAATTTCACGGTCCGTTTAAGATTGCGAGGATATGATCCTCCGTGATATACGAATTAGAGAAATTAGACGGGAGTCCGGTAGACAAGATCTACGTACAGAATCTAAAACCGTACGTTGCATCCGAGCCCGAAAAGTAAAGAATGGCTATAGTTAGTGAATATTAGTGCATGTTCGTGTTGTCGACTTTAGTATGTGAAGTGACCGTGGTGACGGGAACCGGTCATATGCCGGCCGGGGCGAACTGGAGGTTTAGACCCGTATGACCGATATCTCTTTATATCGTTCAGGTTGAGAGAAGCTGTCAGAAATTGCTGCGAAATTCGTACGCTACGATGTCGCAGACCCTCAAGCATTGGAAAGAATTTGAGCAAGAAAACCAGGAGAACATCAAGCTGATCAAACGGAAATATCCTGAATTTTGGATCAATTTATTGAAATTCATGCATACTTCTCACAAGAAGACGCAGGCCCGCGAGGCCATGGTCCTGAACTATTCGCCGACGCACGAACACGGCACGCAGACGTTCGAGACCAGGGAGCAGGATGTCAGTCAGGGAGTCGACCGACATGTGCAGACCATGAACGTCTGCTTTGCCCATCAATTAAAGATCATAATGGAGCGGCACGTAATGCAGACAGAGCGAGAGGGACGCGAAGGCAATTATCAGAGGAGGGGGGGAATCGGCGGAGCCGGCTAGCACGATAGAGAGTTGGAGGGCATAGAGCTGCGATCGTTCGGGATCGCGGCGCGACGTCCCGGTGGGAGCCGGGACCGGCCGAGACTTCTCCGGGACTCGCCGAGCGTCCCTCCCGTCGGGAAGCCATTTGAGTTCAGGTCCATTGCGTTCAGAACATTGCTGGAACTGCTGGAGCTGCGCCGCCGATACAGCAGATACCCGCATGAGACGGACTCTTGCATTCTATACGATTTAGACATAATAAGAGGGTGCGATTACTGTCAGGAGGAGAGGCAAAGCCAGAGACCGCACGTCTCTGGTCGCGGACACGTCAACCGCTCCAGCCTATAAAGGGCGCGTTTTCGTTGTTTTTTCTCCTCCTTCTTTTTTTTATTTTCTTTTGTGTTTTGACAATAGCTCTGTCGGTATGTACTCCGTGTGAAACAGTATTGTCGTTGTAACGAGAATGGCCACAAGTAAAATAAAGGCCTCAAATAAAATAAAGGAAACCAAGACAATGGTAGGAGTTGGGAGTTTTCTTTTCCCTCCCCATTTGCCTTCCCACCTGCTCCCCCTTGGTGTCGAATATCACCCGCTTCACGTTGTGAGTGAATTATCCCTTAACTATCGGGACCGGAGAACGAAACTTTTGGGTTTTGGTTGTTACCTCACGCATGGAGATAAGGGGAACAAGGAGTCACAGAGAGGTGTTCGGTAGCTGGCTTCGTCGAAAAGACCGTCCTCGGTCCTCCCCAAGGAGGGGGAGTTGTGACATAACGATTTTGAGCCGCTCGTCACAAGAGGCTAAAGGCCTTCGAGATGGTCGAGGGGAGGTCGCGCTCGCCCGCGACCACGAGGTGTTTTTTTTTATTTGTAAACATTTTTGGTGAGACATTTCGTATATCGAAGTACGAGGTTATCCGGGTACTCCCGCATCCCGTTCGATTATGTGTCCTTACCGCCGCGGATGGCTTCCGACCAACCGGAGTAAAGGACCGAAGAGGACGGGCCGAGAAGGACTTGGTGGAGGACTGGGGAGCGGCCGGGACCATAGCGAGGATATCTCGAGTGATGTCCTTGTTTCCGCAGCTATCGTTTTAAGAATTTTTCCGCTCGTCACCGATGCCGATTTGTTTACCTTTTGTTGATAGCGGAGACAAACAAACAGGGTGACAGTGCACGATAACAAGGAGCCAAGATTACGCGGAAGCCTTTCGAGGGAAGGAAAGAAAAATCAGAAACAACATCCCAAGACCGCGTGATCGGAGAAGGAAAAATGGAACAAGCAGCGGAACGCTGGGTGCCGTCCCTTAGGCTAGCTCCCGAACTTACTCCATGCGAAGATGCAGCTTGAGAAATACCGACCAGTTTGTATAGCGAGCATACCGATTTGTCGAAAAATTGTACCGCGAGCGTACCGAAGTTATCGGATACCGGATATCGCAAGGAGACGAAAATATGGAGAGAGAGAGCGAGCGAGAGGAAGAATAGTGGCAGAAGCGAGGCGACGGAGGAAGCGAGCGAGCGGAGGAGAGCGACGTCGACGGAGGAGGCTACCGCATAGCGTGCGTGATTGTAAGAGCACCCTATTGGGGAGATTACCATTCTTTACTTCGCGAACTGTGTAACGAGGCGGGACCGGTTGGCGGCTGTCGGGTATTCGCGTAGGTGACTGGATGTACCGTGGTCAATTGCCGAAGTCGTCCGATGGTCTTCCCGTGGAGCGCGGAGAAGCGAACATCTCTCTTTCTCTCTCGACTGTTACCAGGTGTCGACCATTGCCGAAATCGCGGACATCATCTAAAGATAACGATAGTTACCGTCTTCGCAGCCCCATCGGGAGTGCATCGGTTTTGGGTTGGTCGTTTGAGCGAGATACCGATTCCCGTCAGGAAAAGTCTCGAACGCAACCGTGTGTTCGTAACTATTTTATTCGATCTAGTGAATATATTTCCGAAATATTTTTTTTGCCATATAAAGTGTTTTGTTTTTTTCCCTTTGTCGTCCCTTCCTGTGACCCGAAAAAGAAAGACCTACTATCTACCATTCCGACTTAAATTACCGAAGCTGTCGGTGTCGTAAGCGATTGAGACGGCCCGTCGCCGTTCTCGAACTCTTTTAAGTTTGGTGTTCGTGGGTACAAGAGATGTGCCTGGCACCCAACATTTCTTTCAGCGACGTTTAGAAAAAGACGTGGTGCGACCGGCGGATCGTCGCGATCATATGTATGTCCCCCGCTAGGCGCGAGGGATGGTCGCAGAGCAGTGCATTAGCATTGGCGTGTGTATGTGTATGAATACTTTCCAGCCACCACTTTAAAACATAAGATATTCTGCCTCATGGACGATATACATAACCGCCAAATTATTGTAAAATATCCTTTGAACTATTTCCGTGGTCCCTACAGAGCCAGATTATGAAATTAGGGAGTCAAAAATTAGGCAGTCAACAATTTATCATTAACAAATAAAGCGTCAGCAGTATCAAGCGTCGCAAAGAGTCACGCGCGATACAATTTTATTAAAAGAGATATTGCGCCTCGTGGACGATATATTAGGTGTACAAATGAATAATCCAATTTTCTTCAGCTACATTCAAGGTTTATTTTAAAAGAAAGTAAATTAAATTGTTCAATCAAAGTATTCGCCGTTGCTTTCTATAACTTTAAGCCATTTTTCAAGCAACTGATGAATTCCATCTAGGAAAAATATTACGTCTTTGGACACGATAAAGTCGTCAAGCCATTTTCGGATCTCATCCACTGATTGGAAGTGCATGGTCGGACAAGGCGTGTTGCATCGACCGGAACAAGTGATAATCGAATGGAGCAATGTTTGGTGAATACGCCGGGTGCTAAGACGTCCCAGCCAAGACTCATTATGGTGTCTTTTGTATTGGAAGCAATGTGTGGCCTAGCGTTGTCATGCAACAATTTCACTGGACATTTCCTTTGCCAGTATACGGGCGTTTTCGTTCCAATTATTGACTCAAGCAGATTAATTGACGTTGGGTCTGGCACCAAAATAAAGTCCTCTCAAAACCCTACATTTTCGACTACATTGACGACTCTACTCCCAGTAGAAGCGGAGATATCAACGGAGAAAGGTTGGAAAACTTTAATCTTCGATATCTCCTAAATGGTTAGAGATACAGGCCTGGGTCTGGCACCAAAATAAAGTCCTCTCAAAACCCTACATTTTCGACTACCTGGATGACTCTCTACTCCCAGTAGAAGCGGAGATATCAACGGAGAAAGGTTGGAAAAATTTAATCTTCGATATCTCCTATACGGTTAGAGATACAGGCCTGGGTCTGGCACCAAAATAAAGTCCTCTCAAAACCCTACATTTTCGACTACATGGACGAATCTCTACTCCCAGTAGAAGCGGAGATATTAACGGAGAAAGGTTGGAAAACTTTAATCTTCGATATCTCCTAAACGGTTAGAGATACAGGCCTGGGTCTGGCACCAAAATGAAACCCTCTCAAAACCCTACATTTTCGACAACATGGACGACTCTCTACTCCCAGTAGAAGCGGAGTATCAACGGTATCAACGGAGAAAGGTTGGAAAACTTTAATCTTCGATATCTCCTAAACGGTTAGAGATACAGGCCTGGGTCTGGCACCAAAATGATGCCCTCTCAAAACCCTACATTTTCGACTACATGGACGACTCTCTACTCCCAGTAGAAGCGGAATATCAACGGTATCAACGGAGAAAGGATGGAAAACTTTAATCTTCGATATCTCCTAAACGGTTAGAGATACAGGCCTGGTTCTGGCACCAAAATAAAGTCCGCAGTAACTGCCGGGTTTAACCCGGTTCCAACAACTCATAATAAAGCACGCCCTTGATATCCCACCAAATGCAGAGAAGAACCTTCTTTCCGAAGCGATTTTGATGATTCGCCGGGATTTACCCATGACTTTCTGCGTTTCGGATTGTCATAGAGTATCCATTTCTCATCGCCCGTAACGATTTTCCACAAGAAAGCTGCTTTCGGCGCTGCTTATTGAGGAGAGAAAGACACGCTGCCACTCGTTGATTTTTATTGGTTTCAGTGAGTTCATGCGGTTAGGCACCCATTTTTCTTCTTTCTGGATCTTTCCCATCTCATGTAGGCGTTTGGAAATCGTTTGCTGCGTTATTTTTCACTGATTCACAGAAGTCTTTCACTTTTTATTAGGTCACGCTAGGGAAAAGATTCATGATCGCTGCCCCGAGCAGCTGCAACGCTTTTCGAATCATCTATGTCGGCGTACTTTTACTCCTCAGATTTCTGTCATTAATAACTCGATAATTATTGCGAATCTCGCAAAATGATATAGGACTTTTATGTTTGTCTGAACCTAATCTACCCTCACATTTTGGGTTGGCAGCTAATTATCGAACACTTCGTATGATCTTCTTGATATTAATCATACACAATGTCAATTCTTTTTTTGCACATGTTAACGTGTTAATTCATGTTATAAACGCGTAACAATGTGCGAGACCGTGATTGTCAAGTACGCTATTATGGTTCTAACACGGACATAAACCGCCTAAAAATGGATGTAGCACGGACTGCCACCACATACAGGTTTTACCACCGAAACTTGAAAGTGGATGTAGCATCGTAGTTCCCCTCTCAAAATGGATGCAGATGGCGCCCTTTCCCAGTGCGGAAAGTCGGTGTCGTCGAAAACACCGTTTTGGCCGCTCTCACGTTTCTCTCTGGTACGAACCACCAAATTGATATGAAATATTCCTTGAACTATTATCGAAGTCCCTACAGTGCCAGGTTTTGCAATCCAGCCGCCCATAATTTATGAAAAATAAATGAAGCGTCCGCCATACCAAGCATCGCAACGAATCACTCGAAAAATTATTTACGAGATGCAAAATATCGCCTCCGTTGACGATACGTATAATTGCCAAACTGTTATAGTATCTTCCTTGAACTATCTCTGAGGACCCTACAGAGCCAGATTTTGCAATCCGTCAAAAATTTATAATATAAAAATAAAGCATCAGCCGTACCAGAAGTTGCAACGAGTCAGGTGGAATACCATTTTACAAGAAGCAATATTTTGCCTTGTTGACGTAATATATGACTATGAACTTCCCAGACAGCACACGAATGTCCATTGGACGTCCGTTATATGTCCATATTTTTTACAAAAGACGTCCACAGGACGTATGTTTGTCATAACTTTGAACATAGGACGTCCTACAGGTCCGATATCCAATAAGAACATCCTTGTTACGTCCAATTTATGCCCACGGACGTAAATCGGATATATGGACATAAATTGGACGTGAAACGTACATCCATTGGATGTCCGGTGCTGTCTGGGTAACTATTATATAACACATGTGTTATATAACAGTTCTATTGTTAAATAGGAAATTACAACTAACACGCACGTTACATGTAATATTAGGTCTGTTCGTTTTGTCTGCATTGCTGAACTGGTGCATTAAGTTAAAGTGAGACAAACGTAGGTTTTCTTACTTCAACTTGTTGCACCAGTTCAGCAATGCAGACAAAACGAACAGGCCTATTATGTTTGCTGGGATGATTCCTCTTGATGATATATATATATAATTTTTACTATATTCTGTGTAATAGCTCAGATATGAACCAAACTATCTCAAACACATCTCGTTACCGAGCGACATCGACATAATTGACATTTATTTTCTCAGGGGGCGTATCGAATTCATAAAAATTTCTGAACCTTCGCTGATGATCGCTCTCAGGTTTCTCTCTGCTTTATAACATATTTCAAAATGAAAAAAATCGGTGAGGTATACCCTTTTCTATATATTTACCGCAAATGTGATTGGTCAATTTAAAAAAAATAACCAGATGATTATACATTGGCTGCATTCAGCAGACTCAACAGTTGGACAACATTATTAGATTTTCCACTGAATCTCGCTCCTGATTGGTAAATACTTCTGGGTCTATGAAGAATCTAAAAGAATGCTCCAATCACAGACAATAATCACTAAGCGCTCTCTGATCACTTTGTTCTACTGAACGCGGCCATTAACTATAGTTGGTAGAAGCGGGCATTAGTTTAAGGCCGGGTCTACAATAGGTGCAGTAAGCTTTAAGCCTTAAGAAATTGGCTAACCTTATTCGATTATTCTTGTAAAATTCAACTAGGATTGGTTAATTTCTTAAGGCTTAAAGCTTACTACACCTATTGTAGACCCGGTCTAAGGTTGGCTCCCCATGGAGCGTAAAATGCGTACGCGTAACTTACGACAGCCAATCATTCATCACAGTTATGATTTGCGTATAACAGCTGAGACAATTGATTGGCTGACGCACGTTAGAAATATGCATTTTAAGTTCCATGGGGAGCCAGCCTAAACCAGCCTAAATCCTACTAATCTTATAACTATAATCAAAATTTCTGAAACCGATTTCGGAACAAGCCTGAAATAATCGTGGTGAGAATGTGAGATTGCCTATCGGGTAAAAATTACATCTAAAATCTTATATTTAAATGTGATGAATTAGATGTTACAACACATATTAATTAGTTTTTAGCATGATTATTAAATATCCAGTTGTATTCCTTATATATCCTTTATTTGTTCTTGTATTTATTTTCTAGTATTTGTCTAATACAGAAATTACAGAGCGCTTGTTTTACGTTTCTATTGTATGATTGTAAAGAGAAGTCTAGTGCAAGCTTCTGCAAGTTTCGTGTGTAATAACAAAATTAACAAACATTTGTTTATAATGTATAATATTGCTACAAATATTAAGTTCCATTCATATTTCGTATTGTAATTCTAGTTGAGTGCCGATTTAACCGAAAGTAAATCACGAAACACAGAGGTTATATTCGAATCTAATTTAATCTAACTTAACCTAATCAACAATTAAAATACTTAAATAGTATTATCATCTATTTTTATTTATATTTTTAGATTGAACATATATATAGTATTCTTAACATATTTTGGAATTTATTTTTTCAGGAAACTGGTATCATACGTATATATATTTGTACCATATATTTTATTTGCAAGGAATACACAACAATGTCAGGAACATTTTTAGTATTTGCTAAACACAGATCAACATATAGATGGTATGTAGGCCTGCATATTCTTATAATATAAAATTTCTTCTACTGTTTAATATAATTTTACAATAAATATCTTTTTGTAGTATACAACAATGTTGTATTCCATATTTGTATAAAAATGTTAAAGACATGAATGTACATAGTGCAATGCAATACTGCACTTCTATAAAAGAGGAAAATAAGCATTTAAATAAGGTATGTTTAAAAGTATATTTTTCTAAATAAAATGTAATGAAAACAGTTTTGTTCAAATAAAAATATTTGTTTTGATATCATAGGTAAAAGACTTTGAATATGAGGATACGATAAACACAAATAACTTAGATATAAATACTAAATCAGGAAACATAAAAGGGGTAGGGAATATATATCAACAATTACAATAATAAATTTATATTATCAGATATAACACATCAAAAATTTTCATTAACAGCAATATATCGATGATCTGCCCAATGATATACATAATAAGGAAAATATTAATAGTTTCACATCCAATAAAATATTAAAGGATGATATTCTAATATCTAAAAGTATGTATATGGAATCTTTTTCAAGACTAAAAATGTTTCATGATCTAGAACAATCAGAAGCCATAAGATGATGAAACACCTGTAAGATAGTTATGTGAAATATTTGTTATTTCCACCTGATTTTTTTAACGAACTGTTATTAAATGTTATATATTGAAGGAAAGAATAGATCATATAAGTCGTGTGTAAAACAGTTACTTTCTGAGTTACAAGTATTCCTTTTTGCTTCAATTATTTGTCAGTTTATTTAGTTTAGCGATGAGTGTTCCTAAGTTTCTAATTCTAATTTCAGAACTGAAACGGTTGTACCAAGTACCAAAAAATTCCTTGCTGGAAATTTACAGGATGGTGTGTCAAGAACTAAATGATCAAACACTTTTAACTTCAAGTTACAAGCAAAATCATACTTCACAATTATGGGAGTTTACTTATAATATCAAGTGGCCAGAAACCATGTCTTTCACAGCAGTTAGTAGGACAAAGTCATTAGCTGACAAAACTGCAGCTTTGAAATGTTTAGAGTGGTTGGAAGTAAATCGCAAGTTAAAAAACGGCGTACCGATTATATACAGTAAGGAACAGATAAGGAATGTGCTATTAAAGCGCTACGAATTAAGAGTTGCCCCTGAAATTTTGGATAGCATGGAAAACTTGATTGAGACTTACAAAATGGTAATTGCCTGTGTCGCTGATTTATAATTTTCTGGTGTATAAACATTTCATTTCGATTTGAAAGATTTATATGTATCTATTGTATAATTTGATAATCAATATACCTATTCGTAACATTCAGAAAATAAAAATCCCGGCCGATTCTCCTACTTTTTCGTACAACGTGCGCACAATTGTGCCTGGCTACAATGCTTTTGGACATCCTGACGTAAATGTGAAAAGAGTTCAATATCGCAACCGACTATTGCAGAGTAGATTGGCAGAGAGATGCGTACGGAATAGTGATCTACCGATCTTCGAATTTAGGTAGTGCTTAAGCTGATTTATTTCATTCGTATAACTTGCAGTGTAATAACCGCATTCTAATCTGTATACGTGTCGCTTATTTTATAGGGACAAGATTCTTTCCATGTTAGAAAATAATCGAATTCTATTGATTGAAGGAGATACAGGATGCGGCAAAAGTACCCAAGTTCCTCAGTTTATATTGGATAGTTATACGCGTAATGGAAACGCCACCGATTGCAATATCTTGGTGTCGCAACCGCGTAGGATCTCGGCGATCTCTTTAGGAGATCGTGTTGCGTATGAGAGAAGAGAGATCCTGAAAGATGTCGTTGGTTACCAAGTGAGACTGGAGAATCAAACACCGCAGGAGCTCGGCAGGATAGTCTATTGCACCACGGGTATACTGCTGAAGAAGTTGCAGTGCTCTCCTGGTTTAGAAGGATGCTCGCATGTAATCTTGGACGAAGCGCATGAACGTTCTATCGACACCGACATGTTGATGATTCTGCTGAAGAGAGCACTCGATCTAAATCCCGACTTGAAGATTCTGGTCATGTCGGCGACCATAAACTCACATTTGTTTCAAGAGTACTTTGATTGCCCCGTCATCAAAGTACCCGGCAGACTATATCCCGTGGAAATGAACTTTCTGGAGGACATAGAAAACCTGCCAGATTTCGACAAGTACAAACCGTATTTGCGTCAAGTCAATGACAACAAGGAATCGATCTTGGTCGATTACGTGAAAATAATACAGACAATAAAATGGATTTCCGCGAACAAACCGCGCGGTACTATCTTGTGTTTCCTACCAGGATGGACTGAAATTTCGCAAGTGCAGAGAATGCTCGAGGACGACCCAATCTCTTGTTATAAACAATTGCTCTTGCCACTTCATTCGAAGAAGTCGCACAAAATACAACGGAGGATTTTTCAGGAAGTAGCCGACGACACGCGCAAGATTATTTTGGCGACGGATATCGCCGAAACTGGTATCACCATACCCGACGTGCGTTACGTCGTGGATACCGCTATACGAAGAGAGATACGATGGGACGATACGCAAGATTTACTGCGTGTGAGCAACGAATGGATCACCCAGGCGAACATTAAACAGAGGTGCTTACCGTTATAACATTACCATTATAACATTATATTCTTATTTAATATTGTTAAATCATAATATTTTTATTCAATATTATTTAACACATATATATATATATATATATATATATATATATAATTAGATATATATATATATAGCCTCATGATAATTATCTATATCACATAATAATCTTATAAAAAAAGTAGTAATTAATTATTGTGGATATTCGTTTGCTTATTCTCACACAGGAAAGGAAGAGCTGGCCGAGTTCAATCAGGTATTAGTTATCATTTGATCAAAAGATCAAAATACGACGATTTAAAAAAGTATCCGATTGCACAGATATTGTCTAGTTCGTTAGAAAAGATAATCCTCGAGAGTAAAACGTACATAAACGAAAAGGCGGAGGTCTTTTTTAGCGATTTTCTGGAACCGCCTGCTCCGAGCAGAGTACAGAAAGGGGTGAACTATCTGATAGAACTCGGAGCTCTGGACAACGAGGAAAATCTCACAGCTCTGGGCAAACGAATGATAATATTCTCGGCACATCCCAAGTTCAGTAAAGCATTGGTGTACTCCACTATTTTCAAGTGAGTTTAATTAACGATGCGTTTTGCACTCTGCGTACTCGCCAATCATCCTTCGATTGCCTTCTCCATTTTAACAACATTTAACAACATTTGTTTTTATTTTCACAATAGATGCATACATCCTGTTGTAACTATAACCAGCATCTTCTCCGGTGAAAACACTCTTTTCTCTGATATGTTGAGCGACAAGTCCAAAATGAGGACGAATAAAGCGACGTATCACCCGTCGAGCGACCACGTTGCAATGTCGTGGATCTTCAAAACGTGGTACGCGCACAATTCAGTGACATCGCGTTTTGCACAGAATTTCTGTACCGAAATGGATCTTCGACATAAGAGAATGAAGGTGTTATCCTGTAAGTGGCATCAATATGCTCGAACTTCCATTTTTATCAGCTGTTGTCTGGTAACTGTTTGGTACTGTGATTAAGCCATTCCTTTTCTTTGGAAATATTTCCTCCTATAAAAAAAATTGTATCGATATGTTGATCCTATAGACTTTACAAAAGTTCGTAGGATAAAGATTTATATGGACAATTCAGCTACGGAAATATTTCATTCCATCTATGCGAATCTGTCTACGTAAACAGTAAATTCGCTATTTGTTATAGCGTTACGGGAGTTATTTGTTCAACAGATGATCACGTGTCGCCTGTTGAGCAGTGATAACACGCACAATTACAACGCCGCCGACGATGTTGCGAATAAGTACGAGAATAACGACGAGCTAGTTCGAGCTATACTGTATGCTGCCACGCAGCAGTTGATCGAGCATAAGAATGTAGGATTTAAGAAAGGAATTGTGAGGACAGGCTTAAACGAGTTGCGAGTGCGGTAAAAAGAATTACACGTAACATATGTACAAACACTAGGTGCATTTGTACCGTATTAAATTGTAAGTTACCTAATCGCATCTTTACAGAGGCATGAAAGTCATCATTTCGGGGGATAGTGTCAATTACAAGCGCAAGGCTTGGCCGAGCCCGTACTTGACATATTTCTACAGTGAACACTGTAACATGAGGCAACGCATGGTGATTCGCGAGACGAGCATGGTGTCACCTCTGACAGTGTTACTTTTTAATCAGAAGAAAATTCAATGTCACAAGGTAATTGAAACGGTTTTATGATTGAGCTCTGTTTTCGCATAGTGAAAAATGTAGTACGATTATTATAATATACGTTGAATTTCAGCGAGACGACAGGACAGAACTGGAAATCGATATTAATAAACAGCATACTATCAACTTTTCTTGCGACAAAAGGTGAGAGTGTCTATTATATCTTATGTCCGTTTTCTTCTGCTGTATGTGTGTGTCAACCTGCATAAATGATTGATGTCTTTCAGAACCGCTGATACCCTCTTAAAATTTAGAGACCTTATGTGGTTTATGGTACAGCATTCGTTGGAGAAGCAGGGAGTCGAGTACGATGATTATGGATCGAGACTAATGTCATCATATAAAGATCAACTATTCGAGACTGTCGTGAAGGCTCTGAATAATTCGTCCGAATGTATAGAAGACATGACGAGACTAGACAATGACGAGACTAGACAATGACTCAAAGACAATGACGAGACTAGTGTATAATAAACTACGTTCTAATAATAATCCTCATATTTTATATGAAACTTATACAGAGTTGTTTCGATCTACCTTTAGTCTTACGTCATGATATTTGTAAAGGTGCAAAGCAGTGATACTTGCGTGTCACGTGAAAGGATAGGGCATACGGTAAAAGGAAGAAGTACAAGCGATTAAGCAGAAGGGCAAGTAATATTAAAGAGACAGAGAGAGGGAGGGGGAGAGAGAGAGAGAGAGAGAGAGAGAGAGAGACGCGCGAAATTTGTAACTTCTAACAATGATATATTTTAGAACATATTGTCAATGGGGGATAGACATTATAACAGATAAACTATATTTCGAAATATAAGATTCCGATGCTGATGTTAGCCGGCGCCGTGAGCTCGCTCTTCCATCCCGTATTGATATGCACGAATCATATGAAGGAAGAGAAAAGGATGAATTTAACGCAAACGAATCCGAACATGATATACGAGAACGAGATGTGGAGTTGCGAACGCTTAGCGAAAATAATCAGTTAAATATTTAGCGAGTTTGCAGCCCAAGTGCACTATATGTACAACTATTCTATTGCATGACTCATGGAATGAGCTGAATTCGGAGAGTTGTACAGACGAATTGTTTAGAAAAGAGAAATGTATATATATATTGTAGATACATATATTGGTAAATTAATATAACATATTGTGAATATATATATATATATATATATCGATAAATTAACATAATAACATTCACATAAGCACTCTAATTACGCAATAAATCGAATGTTGTAAGTCCTTAATTTAACAAATGTAAAACGCGCGATTAAATAAACGAATAATTTTTTAAACGTTAACAAAATATATCATATACTTAAGACCTCTCGACAATCTGCTGTGCAGAGAGAAAAAGAGAGAAAAAACAGTCTACACTTTCAATAAATGATCTAGACTTAATTGCGCTTTGGGTTTGCTCAGCTTCATTCCATACTCTCTTAACTAACTTATCTATATAATATAATTGTGCAGTTCTTGATAAGCTCCTAATCTTGAGTGCAGAAAATACTCAACGAGAGCGTTATGAAAAGTAAAACAAAAAAGAAAAAAACATTCAATATCGAAAATGAAGCAATCGCAACGAATTAAACATCGAGGCAGTACAAACGTATGATGGAAACTTATTTTCTGATTAATTTCAACCTTGTCTTAACGAAGACGCACGCTCAACAAACTCGTCGTTGGAATTATACTCTGCACTCAAGTTTAAGAGCGGATATATATATTTATATATATATTGATTAATTTCTTATTACACTACTACGATATATCTATGATCTCGTGAATGAAATTCAGAAATACGCAGACAGAGATACATTTTCTCACGATACATGCTGTTCATACAATGTTCAAACGGCAACGAGTGCATCGTAAAATGGCGGTATTACCTTTCCTTCTTCTTCTCTTTCATTGAATGAGAATTTAGGGTCTCGCGGTCGCGAGAAACGTGCGATATGATGAAACATCTTGGCCGTGATATCGCGCATAACACCCTGACACGCTTTAGACTAGAAAAGTACAATCGCCACTTGACCACGCTGTTTAATATAACAGAAGCGGATTTCCTTCTTTTTGTTTTTTACATTCTCTATGTTACTTTGTAGGCACTTTCTACGAGTAACCGGAGACTCTCAGGATACACGATGGAAATTAAAAGCCACGATACGGTCTCCTCGACGTTAAAATTAGTTTCGCGTTATCTATGCGACACAACACGTTCATGAGGGAGGGTGACGTTAGGCTGACATTGGAAAACGTGCAACTTTCTCGCGTATGCTATCGTTAATGATATTCATTCTGCCTTATACTTATTACTGTATATGCGCAGTTTCCTTATCGTACGTTTAAATACTACCGCCTTATCTGTGTATTTCTCCTAGTTGTTCGTTCATTATGGATTTATTGCTTTAAATCTAATTGCAAACCGATAAGATACTCAATATACAGGTGTTAACTCTAAATCGCTACAGCTAATGATTGGAAAGATATAATTGGTACACTCTCTGAAGACACACTATAGACCTGTTGAAATGCGTGAGACATGATTCAATATTCATTGTATATTAAATAAACTTTCCATGTACATCACAAGATTTTGTTGCAATTATAATCGAAACTACATCCGTACGAACGAATTTCGCAAATTGCCAGTTAAACGGTAAGTAAAAGCAGTCGCGCTTGATATACGGGAAAGTACACGAACGATCACGAGTGTTTCAGCAATTAGCTCGATACTGATGACGTTCACCCTTATGTAATTTGTAAAACTTATTATTGCCCCCATCGATAATACTGTATCGATAAACAAACTATTTCGATATCCGAGTTACGTCCGAGTGTGAGCCATCTAATTGTAGATTACAATTTTACTGCTATAGGGCTGTATAACTTGCCACTTCTCTTTAATGTTTTATCGCATTGGACGAATCAATACTGTGTTTCTTTTATTTTTACTCCAATCCAATCGCATTCCAAAGTATCCTTAAGATGCAAATCAGAATGTTTCTACTGAACTGCAACGGTTCTTCTCCATCGATACTCTACGTATGGATGCGCAATGATTCTCCACGCTGCCACGAGAAACGGAAATGTTGATGCCTCCGTTAATTTAGCTACTCCTTGTTCATGGTTTTTAAGGCACCTGATATACATGTACGGTATGCAATACAATACTTAAGTATATAAATAATCTCTTATGACTAAAAAAGAAAGAGAGAAAGAGAGAGGGAGAGAGATAGAACCGATTCGCCATCGTAACTTAAAAATCATGAACCGGCGCATTGGTCTTTCTATAAATTTCTATAATCTCAGATATACGACAGATATATCAACAAAGACGCGAAAAACCAAGAGATATACATCTGCGAAAAGGATATTTCGCACTGAAATATACTCTACCACATGTGTGGCGTTATAGTGTGTGCTACATACTAAATGCGTATAAAATCGTAAACACACGAGAGATTATGTCTCTCGAAAAAAAATTCAAAAAAAGATAAAATATGTATGTATAGCAAAAAAGAACAGACAACGTAATCGCATTGTTGTCGGGCAATCGTCCACAGATGTACGCTGCCGTTGCCCTGGAAACTTCCGCGCGCGAATTCTTACCTAAGATGCGTACAATACTATGATAGCCGTTAGATTCATATACGTACTAGTGAAATTGGCTTGGTAGGATGAGTAGAGTAGTACCGCTTTGCGTGATTTTCATAGGTAAACGATAAAAATACCTTTTGGATGTATTGACTAGTTTCTGTCATCTTTTCCACTTCCGCCGAACGCGACGGACTTGTCTCAGTTTTTTGTTTCTTTAGCGCACACGTTCTATCTAATATCCGTACAACGACAACAGAACACAAGATCTGATCCACTTGGTGATTCATCGGCAATAACGTTCAATATTATATCTATGTTACATCTCTTTACGGAGTGGTCGACGTTAAAAATGTAGGGTCTACCGCGGCCACCTTCGCCGTCAGAAACGCATGCATGCAGAATAACAAGTTTTGCAACTGGGAACACTCCAATTCCTGTCGAACATATGTGAAGGAGAAAAGTTAGAGCGCCGGTAATCGGTAACCTCTCGATCGTATCACGCAGGAAACGTGAGCCTCACCTTTGTTTCGATAGTGATGCTGTCCGGTTCTTGGAAGTGCAATTTGAGCCTGCTCTTACCGTCGTCACTGGATCCTCTCAATTGGGAGAATTTGTAGCGCCACGCAATTTCTCCAATTCCCTCGTAAGACAACGTGAAACCCTGAGTCCATTCCAACGTTAGACCGGCGCTTCTGCTGTTGAACGTTACTGGGAAGGTTTTGCTCTACAACGGAAGAAGGAATACGTTAGAAAGAGCAAAACTTTAAATATGAAGAAAAATATTAGATAAGAAAAGCGAATACTCGATTTACTTTCCTTCTTTTAAATAAAGATTATCTTCAACAAAGAATATTTCTTTTTGTAATAGCCTTAAAATGCATTCAAAACAAATTTTAGAAAGACTCATTATCACATATGTATTTAAAAGAAGAATTCACCCTCTCCTCACAGGAATGCTTGATAAAACTTGTACTCTATATATGAAGTAAGTCGAAATTTTGTTTTTTGTATAAATTTAAAATAAATTTTTGTTTTATATAAATTTCACGGATTGCATGTTCACCTTTAGATACGTGACAGCTGAACATATAGCGGTATGCCAGGCCGCTTCGACCCGCAGCAGTTCTTGTCTGGTCTCGACGCTCAAGTAACGCGGCGGTTTCCCCGGGCTCTGCGCCAGGAAGCAGTGCTGCCTCTCGTCCACATTCTCCGACTCCCGCATTACGCGAAACATCGTCTGATAAACCTTGAAGGTTAACGCGCAGCGTGACCAGTCACCTATATTGCACTGAAAGCGAGGAACGACATTAGGACAACGGAACGAGCTGACAAAGCTTTAGGAGACTTGAGAACGAAGCGATAAAGTCGCAACTCTTACCGGCGGTGTCTCGAATAGCAACAGGTCCGGTCCTTTCAACGCTAAGAATCTCGGTCTGTAACTCTGCCACGGCTGATTGCTGTTGCTCACTGCCTCGTTCACCCAGCCCATGTATTCTATGCGCTCGCCAACGCCGAAATTACGATTGTACAGCTTCATCTGCAATCAATTGCAAATTTGACTCACAAAACGCTATTCTTCATCGAATCACGGATTCATCGGCAGAATTCGACAAGGACCTGACGATACGTCATGCGATTGATCGTAATAATGGTGTCACCTGTAAATGCGTCAATCCTGTAATATTATCGGTTATATATTTTAACCATTGGCTAAGAATAGCGCTGTCATCGCAATGTATCACGCCTGTACGCGCGCCGTTGAGACCTCTCACTTCGAATGCGTTCCTCCTTAGCTTATCGGTGCCGAATATATATCTCGTCACATACGCCATCATCAGCGGGACTGGAACGTAATGTTAAAGCGTTAATGAATTGCACTGGACGACGAATACGAGTTACGAAAAAGACTTATCAAGCTTTCGGAGACGTAGCGACAAGAAATAATAAATAAAATGAGCCAGAATTCGTCGTGCGACACAATCTAACAATTAAGACACGTGAGTTAAACAATGCTTAACTCGTAGAATATTTGATAATATTTCAGCACTGAGAATTGAGTTTAATATATCTTATTCGCAAACGAAATAAGCTGGCTCTCGCTGGCTTATTTGAAATTTGTCGGGACACGAGTTTTGTTACCTGTAATGACGTCCACCCATCTCTTGTACTGCATCGAAGTGGAAGATGCGTTCGAGCTCTGTCGACTGTGGCTGCACCGAGGACTGCCACCTTGTCTGTTGGGCGATATCCATCCGTCTTCCGTATTGGCCACGTTATCCAGCTTCTCTTCTTTCTCTGTCGAAGGATCGTGAGAGGATATGAGAGAGAGAGAGAGAGAGAAAGAATAATAGAAAATCGTCATTTTACACAGCGATGGTGTTTTCGCGCTGATATAAAGCTTTATCGTACCATTCTTCTGCAAGAACGGCTTGGCGGCTCGATAATGCTTGACCGTTAGAACCACTATGTCACCGGCGTTCCTCAGGATGTTAACAGCATCGTCGTGGTTGCACGCCGTGATATATTCTCCGTTCACTATAAGTTCATTGCACGGATCACGGTAGGTAATTTTAATAAATTTTCAACATTGTGCCGCGGGCAGAGTAACGGTGTGGTAGCGGAGGGGGGAAGGACCGATTGTTACAGGTGGTACAATACGGTGCCGGTATTAAGTTTGTTTCAATAGGAGGCGAGCTCCGGCAAGAGAAGTAGGAATCGAAATCAATACTCATTAACTGTACCGCTCAACTATCGTCAAACTGTCCGCGTCACGTTACATTGGGATCGAGGATGCGAATAAACGAGGAACGAGTGCTCTCCGACGACATATCGCAACATCTGATCTGAGAATAATATAATTTCGGATGCAATTAAGCTGATGAAACGTTCCGATGCTACTGACGTTACGAGTACAACGGCGCAGCTAAACCACACATGCGTCGTATAAGCTTCATCCCGAAGATACCTTTGATAATTGCGTCCCCCACAAAAAGCTGGCCACATTGGTCGGCAGCCTGACCTTTGTAGATCCTGGATATGAGTACAGGAAGCTTATGTTCCGCACCGCCCTTTATACTGAGCCCGAGACCTCCGACCTTTGACCTAGTGATCTGCACCATGCGCTCCTTCGCGTCTAAAGGTGGCTTATTGTGATTCGCTGCCTGCTAAAAATGCGTTCTTGTCTTTGACACATTTCATAAGCGCGCTGATCGATGAAACGCCGGCTGTCGGCGGCGCGATCGGTCAGCAACAACGAGATTCAACGAGCGGCACTTTACCTCCAGGTCCTCTCGCTGGAGCTTCAGTACCTCCATAGACAGGTGCAAACGCATCGGCACAGGCTTGCTCTTCCCATCGCTGACCGTCACCATCCCCGTCCGTACCTGTCAACAATCATCTGTCAACAATTCTTGCTGACAAAGACTTTTCATTTCATTCGTTTCATCAACATTAACAATCGCTCGCTCGATCGGCGTTACATTAGCATACAATGTTGTGTCTGCCACTTTCTAAATAAAAGAAGAAAATCGATACAAGTGAATTGTGCAGATATGAAAACAAAATATTGTAAGGATAAAGAACAATTTTATAGAGATAAAAATTAATATCGTAGGTGCGAGAATAAATGTTGTGCAGAGGTAAAGCGTCGCGGAAAATAGGAATGTTCTATAAAACTTTGATCTAGAATCGACAACAAGATGAGAGAGGCCACGGGGTCAAGAAGAAAGCGGAATGAAAGCGCTATTTCGGACTTCTGAAAAGCTCTCGATGCGGAAGTACTCTGAAGATTAAAGAAAACGAGCCCGTGCCGTCGTTCCGATGCCAATACTAACGAGAGACCTGCATATTGACTGATCGCGCGCGAGCTGTGCGCCGTGCCGGAAAGGCATCGCACAGCGAAAACATGCATTTATGCATGAAGCCTGAGCGACCGTTTCGGCTCGTAAATAAATTCTTAATTGAATGTTCGCGTTCTATCGAGTTACGGCGGATCCTGCCTAATTATTTCCAACGGAGTTATCATCATTACGTCAGCTTCCGCTCGTTCGTCGGACGGTACGAGCGTGTGATGAGACACGACATAAAGCACCCGTTACATTTGATCCACGATAGGTCGTGTAATTAATTCGCATTTGTTAACCCGCCGTTATGATTCGATAATAACCGCGTGCTCTCGCTCCTCCCGCTGCGCGGGAGATATTCAGCGTGGATTTTTCCGATGACGACAGCGATTCGTTTCGTTTAATTAATCGATTTTTCCATCCACGATGCGCGCGAGCCGAGTCGAAACCTACCTAAATTACACGGTCGCGATTCAATTCCGCCGCTTCTTCCTCGGCGATAAGCTGCAGGCCGGGAAGAAAAAAGGTAGTGAATTATCCAGAGAGTCTGGCGCGCGCGTTATTTGCAGATTACACCGCGATATCGCGCGGCACGTACGCGGAGAGACTTTTCCGGCGTGCAGGTTCCTTGACCGAAGAGCAGCAGCACGACGCGAAGTCGATTGCTCTCTCGCGATGTGCGCGAAAATGTCGGTGGCGCCTAGGCGTAAATATCGCGGAAGTTTCCGCGAAATTTTCTCGTATTTGCATCGGAGCGTGTAACTATACGGACCTCCGGATCTCCGCGGCCGATAAAATACGACCGAGGTTTTCGTAAACGTAAAACGCAATTTCACGGCAATTTGCATGCCATGAATATGAAAACTCGAATCCGCCGACACGTGTAAAGTAAGTCGACGAGCGTATGCCGAGCGTCGCGAGCGAGCGGGAGAGTCGATGCCGCGAGCATTCCGTCAAAGAAAATCACGCTTGATTGGCCGTGAGAGAAGTCGCCAAATTGGCCAGATCGGGACGCGAGAATGTGTGCATTGAGTGACAATCGGGACGTGACCGAGCAAATGAGATTTTCGGGTCGTTAAATCGGCGACAACGGCGACAAACGTAGAGAGCGCGATATTCTCGCGGAGATGAGTCGCGCGTGCTCTCGTTACACTTTTAACGCTGTGTATTTTTAGTAAAACAGATCCGCGGGCGGACGAATTCATCCGTCATTCACGTCACGGATTCATCATCATTTAGCGTCGTTAACAATGCGACCGTTCCAATTAATCCTACGTCGATTCGATCGTTGAAACGGACGCGTGACGGCCTGACTATTCTCGAGGCCCCGAGGGCGACGAGGGGGCGGCGCGCGAGGAGCGAAAACGAATTCCCAGATTCTGTGCTTGTGCAAAATTGAACGGGTCGAAGGAACGATCGACGAGCGGCCAATTTCGATAGCCGAGACTATCGAGCATCGCGTTATCGTTGCATCGCGCTTTCCGGCACATCCGGTGAATTCACAGCGCGTCGAATATCATCGTGTTTCGCGCACCACGGCTCTCTCTCTCTCTCTCTCTCTCTCTCTCTCTCTCTCTCTCGTGTTCTCGACTTTTTCCGTAATAGCAATCTTCGATGTTCGGGCAGAGTGGTAGCGCGAAAATAATCGATGCCATTCGTACCGCGTTTTCTCTTTCTTTCTCTCTCTCTCTCTCTCTCGCTTGCTTTTCTCTGCTGCAAAAACGAACGGAACATCCAGTTGTGCACGGTCGCGGAGCGTAAACTTCGTTGTGTAATAACGAACCATTGTTGTTTTCGCGAAACCTCCAATACGACAATATCCCCGTTTTTCCGTAGAGAGATAAAGACGAGCTTCGCATGCTACAACGATACGTAATACGATATTAACGCATATTATTAATGTAAAAGCGACTCGGCGTTTCCTTCCGCTGCTGTGAGTTTCGGATTTGTTCTTTCTTTCTGATTTTCTACATTCGAAACGGAAAAGGGGATTACTTGAACTTCACTTTGCTTTGAATAACATTCACGGGCAGGGTCTACCGGGTCGATTCCGCCAACACCGTTTGGCGTTGATCCCAAGTCAACTATATCGCCCCGCCGTTGCCTGTGTCGCAGCTAATGCTGCGATTTAGGGGGAAACGGGAAATCGATTGAACCGCGATCGATTGCGGAGAGGATGCTCCGCGAAAACAACGAGCGACACCAGCCTGGCTGTTGGCGCGAAACTTTGCCCATTTTTCAACGGCAATCGGCGAATCGTCGGCCGTTTAGGTCGGATTAACGACGTTACACGGTTCGATCGGGAACATTTGCCGCACCTGCGAACTGGGAATTTCGCCCCGAAATGATGAAACATGCCAGCAGCGAGACGATATGAAAAATCGCGAGAATACGTTGAATAAGGACGCACATGCTCGCTCGCTCTCTCGGAAAATCTCGGACGGCGAGATTTACACCTTCGAATTTTTCGACGTTTTGGACATCCAGACTTTCCAGCGTGAATCGCGCTTTTAGCTGATCGAATTTCGACATAACCGAAACGTCGGGAAAGTCGTTCGAATGAGAACACGTTCCGCGGCCGGAAAGTATCTCCTTTTGATCGCTTTTGAATGCTCCGTATTAAGCTGGATTCTCGTTATTCATTTAAGCTGCGGCAGACCGGACACCGTGAATCCTCCGTCGACACATTCATCGTTACTTTCGCATTGGACTCGTTGCATCTCGATCCTACGTCTGACATTCAAAAATTACTATTAAAATAATATAATATCTTATTAAGAAGAGAGAGAGAGAGAGAGAGAGAGAGAAAAAAGAAAAATGATCTACGGGCTTTTGTACGCCGCAGTCTTAACCTGACACGTCCGTAAGTATCCCTTGCAACCGACAAGGCTATCTCGGCTTCGTCGCTTCGTCAGAGACGACGTATTGCGTGCATCTGTTCGGAGTGAAGCGCAATTACATGCAGCGTGGCTGCCGACTGTAATACACCGCAGTCGCATACAGCTCTCTTGACCTTTCGCTCGCCGTTATCGTATGCAAAAACACACGACATCGTGGACGTCGCTTGCACGGCGCGTACCTAGCGGTGAGCACGAACGTACCTGAAAGCTGTGATCAATGTCAGTGAAACGCTCAGTATGGGCGAGCGTGAGCCGAAAGCAGAGGAAGAGATGAAGTCGCGCTGCTTTCGCGCCGCGAAAAGAAACGGCGGGGCTGGAAAGTATACATCGCGAGGGAGAATCGCCGACACTCACTCGCGTCGCGATGTCTCTCCCCGCGAAAGCGGATGCACCGGCCAGCAGCGCGACAATGCATCCGCGATTCTACAGACTATCCTGGAATACCCATCGTTCATCCGCGCTACGAAACATATCCGGGATGATTATGCACGCGTGCTGCGCGTGACGGTTGAATGCAGACGCGGAATGATAATTTCGTTCCCGATACTGGCGGAGATGAGAGGAGGATTCGCTTCCTGTCATTATACGCTCGCTCTGGACTTAACTTTGAACGAGAGTGTCGTTACATTGTCGCTGCGCAGGTACAATAGGCGACGAAAAAGATGCGCGACGAGACGACGTGACGACACCGTCGCGAAGAGTTGCTGAACAGGTCCGTTGTTGATCCCGCCTTTTACCTCTTTCGGGAATCAATTTACTCAACTCGGAAGAAAACCTGACCTATCGATAAGTCGACTTATCGAGACAATTTTATATCCGATAAGTGACAATCATGTGACTAGACTTCTCTTTTCCCCGTGAAACCTCGCAGTGAATATTAGCCTACCTAATGACATTCGTTGCACTTTCGTCGACGATGTTTGATGGATGAAGGAAAAATTGGTCGTATCTGAGATCCGTCAGTCAGCCTTGAAGAGGTTAACGTAAGTAACGAGAAGGAAAGGGGAAAAAGTCACGTACTTTCAGCTTCTGGTCAATCTTCTCCTCAATCGGAGTGCTCATCTTCGTCGCGTTGATTCTCATTATTCTCGTGCGCGATCAGTGGATGTCCTCGAGCGCGTGTCCTCGAGCGCGGAGACGTCGTTGGCGACGATGACGCTGCTGCTGCTGGCCTCGACGACGAGGCTCACGAATACTGCCGACATCGGCGCGCACACACTATCGCGGCACCGGGAGGTTGTCCCTCACGGCGACGACGGCGACGGCGACGGCGACGGCGGAGGTAGCGGCGACGACGCGGCGACCACGACGGATCTTCATGGCTTTCCCTGCGGTCGAGAAGCAGCCGCACGAAGTTAGACGAAGCGATAGTGAAAGAGAAAGAGCAAGAGAGAAGAAGAGAGTAAAGCTTCGCGACGTCGGAGCGGCAGCGAAACATTTCAACCGTACGACAACACCGGTGCGAGCGTGCCTGCAGGCGCGCGAAAAGCATCCTTACAACCTCGCCGAGAGTGCTTCTCGACGAGGCGACGATGTTCTTTCGCGTGCCTGACAGCGTCGAGGTCGAGGATCGAAGCCCTCATCGCAGTGGAATTTGATTTGCCGACCTCGGCAAGTTCAGGCCGTCATGTCAGTAATGTCATGCGCGCGCGGGGAAGATTCCCCACGTTCCCCGCTGCCACGACGACGACCGACGTCGCGATCCTTGAGCGCGTACTCGCCGATACACCGGCGATTGAATTCACAAAGCGCGACTTCCTCGGGAAGATAGACCACGACGCGTCTGTGTCCCCCCGTGTCGTCCGCTCGCGACGACGATCGACGCGTGAAAAATGCACAACTCTTCTCGTCCCTCCGACTTGTGTGACAGCGGAGGAACTCCGAGCTCACCTAAATTTGCAATTTCACTCTGAAATATGTTACCACCGGTCTCGGTCGCGTCTAACCAGGAGAGACGTGCAGGCAGGGTTAATAAACGAGCCCGGGTCCGGGATTTTGCTCCAGGCGGCCCTACCTGTGCTACGCGGTCGGAGGATGGAGGATTCGTTTAGGCTGAAGACCGCTGCTAATCGACGATTGCTCGAAGTCACGGCTCGAGAGAGCGAAACGACGCGACGCGAGCCGATGAGACGGGACGGGACGGGACGCTCCCGGGCGGCGGAGGCGACCGGGAACCTAGCACGGGCAAGAGCGAACTACCGTGTAAGCTGGAGCTGGAGTCGACCGGCACCCACATACATCTCGCAACCGAAAGCCGCGGCGCATCGATTCGCGCAGGGCACAAGTGGAGTGAAGTCAAGCGTGGATCAAAGCACCGTCGCGGCTCGCTCCGCGCGGCGCTAATTTCGTGCCGCGATGTTGCCTACTTCTGCGCCAACCTCGTTCGCGGCCGAGTTCAGCGCGGCGGGTTATTTCAAGATCACTTGATGCCGTTGTAATTCGATTTTCGATATTTGATCGGTCAGATTCTAATTAGCGTATTAGCACCATTAGCGTCGTCTGCTTTTAGATAGTCGGAGCTATCGCTCCATTCGCTCGGGTACTAAAATCCCTTTCCGTTTTTACTTTCTTTTTATATTACGAGAGAATTACGGATATTCAACATGTGGAGGAGCACACGATGTCTGAATCGGAGCGGAATAAAACACTAGCTGATATCGAAATTGTATATTGTATTTTACATAACTGCGCGTAAACATTCCACGAAGGATAAATATTATTCATAAGATATCCGAAAGCGTACATACGTTTCTTTTTTTATTCTTGCGAGTATTTCGTGTAAATTGACTTATCAGACGATGTAATTAACAATATCACACGTAACGTGGTCTCGTTAATTGAACTGTTTTCGCGACTGGTGTAGAAACCTTTACACATGTCGCAAAATAAAAAATACATCACTATATATTTGATACAAAACTAATAACATATGAAAAATAGTATTGTATTTAAATAATAAATTGTCTAACTTTCGCTGTAATCATTTCTATTATTCTGAGGTCCTTGGAACATTGTCGTATTAAAATATAATATCACATGTAGATTATGTAATATCAAATACTTATACCAATTATTAAGCACTCTAAAATTTGTAGAATCTTTATAAAGAATTTCAGAATGATCAATTTATATACAAGTTTTAAGACAAAAACAGGAAACATGTTTTTATCGAATCACAATTAGATAGCACTCTGCACATGAATTGGCAAAAATTCTTCTATCTACTTATTCATTCTTTCTTTAGTCTATCCTTTTGTTTTTGTCTTGTTAATTAGATATTCCTAATATATTTACTTATTTTAATTTGTATAAAGTACCTAATTGTATTTAACAATAAATCATTAAAGGATTTAAAAAATATAATTAATTATATCTATATTTACAAAAAATATAGTTTTCCCGCGGGCAGAAAGAAAATATGACAGCGAATTTTTGTAAATTCATTAAATGATTAATCGTATTTATTTAAGAAAGAAAAATAATTTGGTCAGCTAATTATTCGTTTTTTTTTTTCAGCTGAGCTAGTGCTGCACTCAAAGTTTCTTTTTCCTTCCATGCTAAGTTATATACAATTGTTTCACTCCGAAGACAAAAAGTGCAACCTGGTTTAGTTAAAAGAATCTTTACTAGTTTAATTAAAAGAATCTTTACTTCACTATTAGATCTTTACTTGAAACGAACCATAATCAAAGATAGATTTGAAAATTCATGGTACGTATACAATGCATGTAGAGTACATACACACAAACAGTACTTGTGTTTTTGATTAATTTCTTATTAGGAGTTCTCTCATCGAGCTATTGCGTTTCAAACTGAATTGTAAAAAAGAAATGTTCAGTTTTGAAATCAAGTGTATATTAGAATATTTATATATATTGATAGTTCTCTTATAAATTATTTTAAATTATATTGTCTGAATTATAGATTGTTTAAAGACATCAATTACTGTGTCAGGCCTCCATAATAAACCTTTTTCTGTGTGCAATCCTGTTCACCTTGATGACCAAGAAAAATGTGCGATTAAGGTATTTGCTTAGGTATACAACCAAATAATATAAAAACAAAAAACACCTTTCCTACTATTTTGCCTAATATGCCAATTAATCTATATAGCGGTCGTATGAGAATATATTTCCTAAATAAATATAAAATAATATTAAATAATCTAGAAAAAGATCTTCTTCAGGAAGTCGTACGACGCGTTTATCACACCCCAGCTAATGAAAGACCTCATGTAATTGAGATGCACACCTTTATAGAAGTAAATTATACTTCGATTTCTAGAGATGTATACCTCGCGCATGACGGCCAGGAATTGTTCGAAGTTACCGCCTATCTTTGCCTGCATGTGTATCTTGATGATATTTAGCGGGTACGACACCGTACTGACGAAACCACCGATCAGAGCGCCGCTGACGAAATTCGTTAGTAGAGACTCATGTTCGCCCATCAGCACCTTCGACTGGTCGCGTAGAGTGAAGAACATGAGATTGGACAAGCCATTTCTATATACAATAGGCAAGAAGCCGCGATAACATTCTGTCATCCCATAATTTGTTAACAGATGCTTGAACGCGTGCGACGTGTTTTTGAACTTGTCATGATAATGCCAATCTTGCAGCAGTGTTTGGACTCTCTCAAACGGCATCAAGAGAGCTTCCGTCGCGCCGGCCATGTTCGCTGCCATCACTTGAGCTAACATGGGACGTCCGGTTAACAGAGTGAGCCTCTGCTTGCATCCCTCATATACGCTGAACATCACACTAACAGACAGAGTCTTTTGACATAGGGGGGGCAAAATTCCACGATACAACAGTTGTATTCCCTCTCGCGACATCTGCCCAACTGCCGCAGTCACCGGTACTCCTTCCAGAATCTATATGGACAAAAATACAGTTTAATATCAATATTTAAAATAACCCAATAATAATATAATTATTTATATTAAATCTATACAATAACTGATTGTAATTTGCATTATATACCTGTCTGAATATAATTTTATTAATCGGAAAGGTAATGGTGACATTGATGACAGCTGCACCCCAGCCACAAATGAATTCTTTAAAATCATTGTTGTTGAGTCTGAAGATTGATCTCAACGAAATCTCCTGTGATGTGATGTTACTCATATTAGTATAATTTTCAAGAGTACTACAATCCAATATGGAATATCTGATCCAATCGTTACAATTTTCTATCCTGTCCAAAGTAATACTGCTAGCTGTAGCATTTTCTATCTGAAAAATACAGGCAAGGACATAAAGCTCTGCTATCTACCATAATTTTTTATCATTTTATCAACTTGTTCAAAGTGGTTAAAAGATAAGTACTGTTTGGCTCTTGCTCTTTCATCCTCAAAGTGATTAATCACTTACTGAATTGGTAGACCATCAGTTTTGAAAATCGTGCGAGTGATATATATATTTTATCATGTTAGCAATCAGTGAATAAATTAATATTCATTCAATTTCTAATATTTATATAAATCCATATAGATATGGTATATCATGACGATCTCAATGAGTGCAGATTTTTACAGCCAATCGGCTCAAGTATAAACGCGTATTTATACGTTCGTTGTTTTTAATTAGCAAATGAAAAATTTGAAATCTCGTTGAGAACGGGCAAAAAATCGTGATTTGCCAATCGCGATTACATTATATAACCTCATCACGTGGCGACGCACGTTGATTTCCAACTTACGTGTGCACGCTCGCTCCTCGCTATTCAACCCATTGTTCTTGGATACCTGCGGCACCCAAAGTTCGGTTTCATCAGAACGGTGCCGCGGAGATCCATGCGGCACGCGTCACATTACACGGTAATCACGACCATCTGATGGTTTTGAAGTCAATCACAGCCATGTCACTTGCGATCGGTCGCGCACGACGTCATGGATCTGCTCCCTTCGATTACACTTTGATGCTTCTTGAAACGCGAAGTGCATGAAATTTAAATGTGACTCCCTCTGCTCGAATTAGTTGAGTATCACTGTAACTTTGTTCCATTCACTAAAAACGATCTCTCATTTGCCAACGATCTCTCAGTTGACAACATATGTGTTGTCGTCGAACGTATTGATTGGTTGTTAGACAAGGCAATTGAAGCTGCGATATGGAAATGCGATATGGATTAAAGTTTACACAAGTGGGAAATTTATTTAAATTGAAAAATTCCGTGTGACGAGGAAAACAAGTGTAAACTCATGTATGTCTTGCAAATATGACGATAACGATGATGATAATTGGAAAATTATGTGAAAAGAATTCGAAGGCAAAAACTACTTCGGGCAACGTCATCAGAGTGTACTGTAACCTGATTCATACATTACTGTTCATATAAAAGGCATTTCTGTCGAATGACGCATTAGTTATATGATAGCAACAGGCAACGAAAGGTAGTTCGTGTACGGGTCATCGTGTCAAAAAATATCTCGCTTACTGCGTCGCACAGAGCGAAGTTCCTTACTTTAACGGTGCTTGACATCTGTACCAACTTACGTATACAAATTTTAGCCCCGTGGTAACTGTGCATCACTGAAGATGTTTCGTATCGCGAGAGTTTTCTCTGCGTCCAGAAATGTTAACAAGGCACTCGAAACGTCCTTAGGTTCATGGAATGCGCCCAGGTAAAATCTGATTTCGATCATCCTTCCTCTTTTAAACAACCTGTTGCTAACATCGAACTTTGATCGATTTGTTGGCAGAAAGCGTGTCAATTGGCTGATAACTCATCTGGATTGACTGCATTGAGATCGAATCAATTGCTTTTGTCTCTTGTTTGTACTCGGAAAATTCCAAGCAAACCATAAATTCGATTGGAACACAAATCGAGAAAATAATAATATTGGAGAAGTAGATTTACACAATGCTTTCTTTTCGCAAAATTAATTAATGAAATTAGAGAAAAAGACGAAGTTTGAGAAAAATCGTTGCGACAATATTTAGTTGTGCACAATGACATTAAATAGAAAATTATTTAGTTTTAAAGCAATTTGTGAGATACGTTCGTTTACGTCATGTCTCGATTTTACATTGATTATAATTATATATCGATGATATTTTTAGTCGTGGGTAATATATACATGTGCATGAAACCTTATGGACTTTGACCTTTGTCTGCTCACACATATCAATTTCTTTAACGTCCTATGCACACACACACACACACACACACACCCACACACACACACACACACACACACACACACACACACACACACATATATATATATATATATGCATATTTATATATATATATACTGTATGTGTTATTTAATATTTTGAAACCAATGCATGATTAATTTATATATTGTTTTATAGAAAGCATTTATCTGATAATAGTTGAAATATTCAATGGTTATGAATCATAAGGTATAAATGGAAATTATATATATGTATATATGCATGTATAAAGATATATAAAGATAGAATATAAAACATAAATATAAGACACAAGGCAAATAATATAAAAAAGGATTACACCATTTGAGGGAAAAACAGCAATTTTGAAAAAGTACAGATAAATAAATACGAAAAATGTACAATATCTTAAGTAATAATCTATTTTAATGATACTAAGAAATTATTGATTTGATATTTACTATTAAACTATTAATGGAAATTATTTAAAATAATTTTCAAATTACACAGATGTTTGGCTACTCAAGCTGCAGTGAAAGCCACTCCTGTGGAAAACTCTCAGGAAAATGCCACTGTGAAGGAGTCACAGTCCTTCACCATGAATATCTTCCGTAACCAGTTGCAGTTGGACCAAGTATTTCCCTTTCCCGATCCTATGACCGAGGAACAAATCGACACAGTGAAAATGCTGATTGATCCTATGGAGAAGTTCTATGAGGTAAACATCTCTTTGAATGACTATCTGTGTCAAGTCAGATCATTGTTCAACGGATATTAAACTCATCTGATCCCCTTCTTCTTTTAGGAAATAAATGATCCAGCGAAAAACGACCAGAACGCAGCCATAGACGAGAAAACAGCGACCGCTCTTTGGGAGCTGGGAGCGTTTGGTCTACAAGTGCCCCAGGAATACGGCGGATTGGGATTGACCAATACTCAGTACAGTCGATGCGTCGAGATATGCGGTTACCACGATCTTGGGGTGGGCATCACTCTCGGTGCACATCAGAGCATAGGATTCAAGGTAGAGTTATTATTTCTAGATTGACCGAGGGTGCTAAATTACTTTGTACCGACTCAGACGATGTTAAAGCAAAGAAGAAATTAACAATTGCTATCGATAATCCTATTGCAATAAGACACACTCTGTACGTGTGTATTTCAGGGTATACTTTTATTCGGCACTCCGGAACAAAAAGCGAAGTATTTGCCTCGAGTTTGCAACGGCGAGTACGCTGCCTTCTGCCTAACCGAGCCGAGTTCTGGCTCCGACGCCAGCTCGATACGTTGCCGCGCTGTCAAGGCAGCAGATGGGTCGCATTATATCCTAAACGGTAGCAAGATATGGATATCAAACGGCGGTATCGCTAACATAATGACCGTGTTCGCGCAAGTACCCACGAAGGATCCGAATACGGGTGAAATGAAGAACAAGATGACCGCTTTCATCGTCGAAAGGGGTTTCGGCGGTGTCACCAGCGGACCGCCTGAGAAAAAAATGGGCATCAGATGCAGTAACACGGCAGAGATATTCTTCGAAGACGTCAAGATCCCGGCGGAAAATGTTCTCGGCAAAGAGGGTCAAGGCTTCAAGGTAGAACGATTTGTAAAAAAAATTCGACAACCCATATTTTCATATATGTAATAATTGAGCAATTTGTTTTTATTTTCGTCACATTCTGGATATAATTGCACGTATGGTGTATATTAAATAAGATTTCTGATATCTCTCAGTTTTCGAATTTATAGAACCAAGAGAATTTTTACATAAATTGGCATAGTCGTGACTTTTAATTTGTGAAATATATGTAAATTCAGTCTTCATGTAACTTATTTACATTAATTAATGCTGCATTCATTAATGTTAATAAAAAATTGTTATTTTTGGAAGGTCGCAATGAATATTCTGAACAACGGTAGATTCGGCATGGCAGCAGCTCTTTCTGGCAACATGCGTTATTGCATCAGCAGGGCCGTAAGTCATGCGACACAACGCGTGCAATTTGGCCGTACTCTGGATAATTATGGTACTATACAGGAGAAAATAGCGCGCATGGCGATGCTGCATTACATTACCGAATCTCTCGCATACATGATCTCCGGCAATATGGATCGCGGAAGTCAAGATTATCACCTAGAGGCGGCTATCTCTAAGGTTATTCTTCTCTTCTATTAGTTAAACATAATCTGTTTCACAGAAAGTATTTTACAATAGCAGGGTCTATTATTCATCATATTTTTGACTAAATAAATATGCAAGGCATCTTAAAAACGTATTAGGACATATGAATGTTTAAAGTGTTTTTGATAACGGTGAAGTACGTTACTTCTGTTACAGTGCTTCTCATCGGAGTCCGCATGGTGGGTGTGCGATGAGGCTATTCAGACCTTGGGCGGCATGGGCTACATGCGCGATGCCGGTCTTGAGCGCGTGTTGCGTGACTTACGTATATTCCGAATTTTCGAGGGAGCAAATGATATTCTGCGTCTGTTCATAGCGCTTACGGGAATTCAATACGCTGGTAGTCATTTGAAAGAACTGCAGAAAGCCTTCAAGAACCCCGGCGCAAACGTAGGCCTCCTCTTCGGAGAAGCTACCAAGCGGGCGACCAGGGCAATAGGTTTAAGTTCACCGCCCACTTTTACACACTTGGTGCATCCGAAATTGGCAGAAAGTGCAGCACTTTGCTCAAAGGTAAAGAAAACGGAAAACATTTTTTGTATCACAAAGATATAAAGTTAAAATATATAGGTGATAAAAAGATGATGTTTATACTACATTTTAAATGTCAATTTTTTTAATTTAATTCATAATTATTAATTTGTTGTTAACCATACTTGTTAACCAATTATATTGCTGTCGCATAGAGCGTGGAGAGTTTCGGCAACACAATAGAAGCTTCCCTTATCAAATACGGACGAGGCATCGTCGAGGAGCAATTCATCCTCAACAGGTTAACACAGGCAGCGTTTGACACGTATACGATGGCGGTTATACTGAGCAGGGCGACTAGATCGTTGAACAAGAATCTGCCCAGTGCGGAACACGAGCTATTGATGACTCAAGCTTGGTGCGCGGAGGTACGAACTCTGTCACTAGATGTGATCGCGTTAGTGACGACGTAGATGTATAAAATTGTCTTCTTCGATCGTCAAAATATATCTGAAATCGTTTCAGGCATCGAACCGTGCTGCCTATAATCTGCAGCAGGTCAATTCTGGAAAGCAACTGGACTTCTTCAGTAAACTAGGCAAAATTTCCAAGAATGTGTTTGATGTTGGCGGATGCGTTCAGTTGAATCCTCTAGGCTTTTAACAATCATAAGTATATCTTGCAATAACCCTGACAATAATCTTGATGCTATCTTGAATATAAAAAGAAGTGAATATTAAGTTTCGTGTAACTTAGGTTAACTATCATGATTTTTATCGTCAAAATTGAATTACCATTAGTTAGATTGAAATGACTAATTGAGTTTCTCCTAAAGTTATTAAACTGTGAGAATAATAAAATCCAATGAAGAAAGTTTGAATCTAACAACTGTTTCTCGGCCAAATTACGTTTTCCATTTTATTCAAATTTTTCTCGTAACGAAATGAAATAAAAATATCGATATCCCATTTTTAAATCGGATTTTATCTAAAATTAACCTGTGTATAAAATATTGTCATTCTTCCTAATCGAATGTAAATATTTTCCATGACAAAAAATGCTAATAGATTTAAATAATTAACGATATAAATAGAACTCTTTCTCTCTTTCTTCCGCTCTTCTCTCTCTCTCCCCCCCCCCCTCTCTCTCTCTCTCTCTCTCTCTCTCTCTCTCTCTCTCTCTCTCTCTCTCTCTCTCTCTCTCTCTCTCTCTCTCTCTCCTTCTCTCTCGTAAGGTATTGTAAAGCATGAAGTGTCAAATGTATATATAAAATTATGTATTTTTAATACTCTCTTCGTACCTTTACACGAAACAACGATTTCAAATAAACAGCTATAAATAATGCGATCTATTTGACGTTAGAGATGTGTTTATTCATATATATCCATCATTTTCGTTAAAATAAAAATAATGGTTTAATAGGATCACACGATGTTATAAATTGTCTTTTACATAATAAATTAAATAAAAGACTTTAAATGGGAGAAGTGTATCGTTATCGTTATCGCATATATGTATACATATATATATATACACACACATATATGTATATATACATATATATATATACATATACATATATAATCTTATACATTTAAAAATATTTATATAATATTACCGTAGCTGTTTTTTCTTTTCCCACTTAAAGAAACTTTTCGGCACAGAGACAGGTGAAAAAAGTGTATCATAAATAGGAAGCTACAATTGTCAATCATAGTAAACCGATCGTTCGTTCTTCTAATCGTTAAATGCATAATTCAACAATATCACAACATTATGCGAATATAAAGATGCATTTTTCCTTTTCTTACTTTTTCGGTCGTACTTTATCCGTTTTGTAATGAGTGGAAGCACACTGAATGTCTATATAGGTTCCGTCTCTTTTATCCTTTTTTTCTGTTTTTGTTTTTAAGATGTACAACATCCGTACATGAAATATTAATAGTTTGTGTAACGTAGAACGAAATCGAGGCGGGGGAAACACGGAGAGCTGCACAATTCGCACAATACATGGTATCGCGTTGCTCAAGTTTGAGATCCAAATTGTTTCGTCTCTCTCTTTTTCTCCCTCTCTCTCTCTCTCTCCCTTTCTCTCTTGCATTTTGCGCGATTAACACGAACCCATTTAATCCTTAACTAGTCGCATGAGATTGTACCATACAATGGACTAGCTGTTCGAATAGATGACGTATAGAGAATGCGCTGAGCAAAGTGAAATTATAACTACCTTATGTTCTTGCGATGATAAGCCTGACAGACAGAAATTTGTTGTTTATTACTTGAAATGAAATCGATCATGAGAGATCGACAAGTCTCCCTGTGATCTATCTATCCCTTTTCAATACAGTGGGAAATGTAATCCCGCGATTTACACAATTTGAATCAGAGTGCGACTAATTAAGGTACGATCGTTTTTACGTATTTGTAAAGATTCAAAGAAAAATTCTCGTCACACGCTTGCAAAAATTATACATAAACGGGTTCGTTATAGTATCTTTTCCTTTTTTTTTTTTTTTTTTTTTACATTTTAAGAAGCATATGCGACAACTGCAAATTCACTAGATCTTTCGATAAGCACTTGATGAGTCTTACTCAATTTCCTTCAGTTCGGTGGCAGTGCTGCTTTGCTCAAATTCTCACAGGACAACGTGCCGACAACGCAAATTCGCGAGTGCTTTGATTCTCAAACTTGAAGCCGAGCTTGAACACATAACGAACGCTCGATAAGTCAGCCAATTTTTACCTCTCGGACGATGACTCGACACATGACACAAAACTAACGCGCGACGAGGTCTCGATTACGTGTCTACAAGTGCAAAGAAGGCGACAATGTCGGGCGGCGAGGGAGGGAGGGTGGCAAGGGTAGGAGGCGTAGGCAGCGGGGTGTCAACCTACGAACGTTGATAGACATCGTAACAATGGCTGCAATTTGTAACTTCTGAGAAAAATAGAACATCTGACTATCCTCTTTATATACGTTCGTTACTCCAGGTATATAATCTTAATCATCGAAGGGAGATTCTCAAAGACTACCAGAGATTATCGGGGTATCGTGTGCAATCACTTTCGCCGGCTAGAACTTCGCCTTGCGTTCTCATTTCACGTCACTTAGGTCTAGTAAAGGTTGCCGCGGTTCATGTGACACTAAAAGCGAGAAACGGACGAAACAAGGTAGAAGGATGACAACTCGTGGAAACTTGCGACTCATCTCCAGCAGAACTCGCAGATTATCGTCATTCTCGGGTCGGAGGCGCGATATCGTCGGAATCGCACGCACACACGCATACACGCCGCTATATACAGCATATGCAGCTAGACAACAGAAACGCAACTATTCCGGCTAGAAGACAGCTATTTCGGTAGGCCGTCCAGAAAGCAATCAATTTCCTCTCTATCGTTACATGACACACTCGACAGCTGATTCCGACGATCGCGCTTAACGGGCGGATGCAACGATCAGGTCCGAGTCCCGCGTATTACAAAGCCTCTCTTCTCGTACACCTACAGAGGAGTAATTCGAATTTCTCGTAAAAGCTTATACAATCTCTTCGTATTATCCTTATACTGTGAATACACATGCGTGACCCTGATTATTCCTCGATACGAAAATAAATCTTTGTTATCCATCGCTACCGTTGCTACGACCTGCTTATAAGTGTAATAATGTACTCGTACTTGGTGTTTTCAAAATGAAGCAGAACGCCGCTGTGACACATGTTTTTTTGTTTCTTTGTTTTCTTTTTTCTCTCTCTTCGTGTCTTTTTTTTTTCCATTGTAAAAATAAAACGGACGATCGGACTTTAAAACGTCGAAGAACATCGGCACGCGTATTTTACTTCGCGAGTGCGAGCGAAGGTGATATACATGTTCGATTATACGATCTATGAGCGAAGCAACAGAATCAATTGAGAAAATATACCGCCGATCTTTCAGACTGATTTCCGTGATGGCTGGCGTATACGCGCGATCATCAATTATTATATTTGATTCCAATCGCATCAATTCTCTTCTCGCGCGAGCCTCAGTTTATTTCGCTTTCGATACTTAAAATCTTACTTTCGTTGCACTTTGCTTTTGTTCTCTTTATTAGCTTAAATAATCACCCTTCGCTCGTAGGCAACGCCTATACGAAAAACCTATAGTCGTTAGTTACTTCGTAATAGTAATGTTGTCTTATCGTGATCGAATAATTCATAATCTCTAATACTTAATATACACTTAAAGATTGGATGGGAAGGGACTGCGCGTACGGAATAATTTGATAGCAACTCTCAATTACCATGTATTAAGACTTTCATGGGATCGGAATTCTATATATCAGTGTATCAGAAAAATATCTTTATATGTTCTCAATGAAAGATCCAAAATATAGATACAACGTTTCAGATGTAATAAGCGAAGAAGTGAAAACGTAGTTGGAGCGCGCTCAAAGTGTCGATTCACTCGGCGACACTTTTCGCATAGACGATCTCGTAATACACAATAAATTACTCCGCGCGCTGTCGTTTGGCCACAGTATATAACAATATTGCGATCTACAATAATTATAATACAACGACCGTAACTTTATACACATAAAAATCCGCAGCAGGAAGCAAAACGACTGTGTGCTTGACTGCTTCTTGCGGATGGAGTCATTACATGATACACACAGTGATACACAATTCAGATATGTTGAATACGCGAAAATTAGAATGACTGGAAATCTCATCCATGAGAAAATAGTAGAGCTTATCCGACCGTTTGTCGTCTTATCGTATTAGCAGCCACACATACGCGTATCTCGCGCACGATTTAACACCAAAGTTGCGACTTATCTCGCTCGCAGCACATATCCGTTAAAAAATAGAGATATATGTATGTGTATATATATATGTGTGTGTGTGTGTGTGTGTGTGTGTGTGTGTATTCGTGAAGTGTACGTATACGGTGCGTATTTTAGCGGAGGACAAAGAACACATTCGAAGCGCATATAGAAAGAAAAAAAAAATCATTACGGCGATCTTACGACGTAGACACAAAATCCATGTGAAAGCGTTTTCGAAGCACAAATCTTCAACGTGCACGATTCGAAGATTGTGTCATGTCTCGCCGTACATCGTGAAGATACATCGCAACTTATCGTAACTTTAATCGAGATGTATCTAAGCACAAAGTGAAAAAACGTTAATTTCCCGCGGTCGTTCAGGGCGTATTACATAACTTTTGCGAGCTCTTATCGAGTCTGAATTATACAATATCACTACCTGGAGTAACTCGAGAGACAGAGAGAGAGACAGAGAGAGAGAGAGAGAGAGAGAGAGAGAGAGAGAGAGAGAGAGAGAGAGAAAGAGAGAGAGAAAGAGAGAGAGAGAGAGAGAGAGAGGGGAGGAAGAGCGTGCGCGAGTCAATCGTGTACAACTAACCCTGCGCTATAGACAGATTTTTCAATGTTTGTCCGTTCCAAGCGATGGCGATGCAGTAGTGTTGGAGCAGCTGAGTAAGGAGCTCCCGTTCGTCCAGCATCTCTATGTGCTCGATTCGGGTACGATCCATTTCAGGCAGTGAATCATAAATCTCCACCATCGTCCATGCATTCGAGCCCTCCCAGTTGTTTATGGTGAATCTAAAGATAGTCAAGAACGAATTAGCAATTCGAGATCAAAAAGGACAAAAAGGATCACAAGGACAAGGCAGACGGCAGATAGCCTATAAATGCCTCTTAGGATCTCAATCTTTAGCCAAATATGAAAAAGAAGAAGCTACTGCGGCACACTAACGGCGGTGTACTCACCGTCTCTGCTGAGTCTCTAACGATTCGCAGTCTTCCACGCCTGCCAGCAGGCAGCCACGGCTGCGCAAATTCGACAGCATAACTTGGCCAAATTTGTCCTTCATGTTCACCTGCTCGTAGTTGACGAACAGACTGTTCGGGAACTTGACTGCTAGCCACTTCAACAGCGACGAGGTCGCGCTAGCGTCTATATAAACTAGAACACATTCTGCGAGGAACATAGTGGGTAAATTGTAATTGACCTCAGCTTGGGTCAATTTGTTATTCAGCTCCGCTATGTGTCGCAGATCCGTACCGACCAGGTGATAATTTGCGGCATGCAAGTCTGTGGTCGAGAATCGAATTTCTCCATCTGCAATCAGCATGACAAAATGATGTGCAATCTAGCGAGAGGCGATAAATGACTAAGTGTGACGGGGGGTACCTTCGGTGTTTAGCATATCGATCAGTTGCTTGTGCTTCTTGATGTGATAGCATTTCTTGGCGGTGATACTGGGAAAGTCGAGCTCGACAAAGTTCGCGGGACTGTTTCCAGCCTTCCTGAGCCTCCAATATAGTGTGTCAAAGCCAGCACCCAAGTTTATAATCTGCCCTTTACCGCCAGACAACTGCAAATAGGCATATGTGAAAAATTCAATTTATCTAAAAAGGTAACATTACACTCTTTCTTTTTCTCCAGCCTCACTTGAGCCTCACTCAAAACGTTACATTCCATAATTAACTTCAAATACTAAGACCATATTTTCTTTATTCTGTAAAAATAATTTGTATCCGTTTGACAATCAACATTTTTTATAGGAACATGCGTACACACATATGTTTATATTTTATTCAAATATAGTTTATCGATATATTCTACAAATTCGGATGTAGATTACCGCGTTTGTACAAACTCGTGACAAGTTCTAAAAAAAGAGAAGAAAGAAAGAAAGAAAGAAAGAGAATTGAGGCTCCTCCAGTTTACATAAACAAGCAGACGAAACATGGTTGTTTCCTCGACATCGAGCGGATTTCGCAGCGAGCGTCGCGCTGCGCCGGTGCCAATTCGGAAATGAGAAACGCGAACTTGGCACGCGTCGCAGAAGTGTTTTTCATTGACCTATATATCGGCTTGCTGCGATAAAAGCGGGGAACCTCAGGGGAATTAGGACAGGGCCTCGGCCGGCGGGTCAAGGTTTCCGCCGCTGCACGCTCCTGCCGCCCGGATCAGCTGTATTCTCCCTCCCCCTTACCGACCGATTGTTTCCGATTCGCGTCGTATGTGCGTTCTAGGTTATACTTTTGTCGCGACAGCGAACAGATTCGCCGCGTACGTCGCGCTCGTTCGCATTTTCCGCGTCTGAAACGCACTTCTCATGCATTTCCCACGCTCGGGATAAATTTGATGTGTAACGGCGGATGTACGCAAAATCGGTGCACATTCGGACGCCTCGAAAGCACGAGGAGAAAGTGCAGAGAGTGCAATCGGGAGAGCGAACGTTATACCAATTTGTAACGGACGAGCGAACGACTTCTTGGTCGTTCGTTCGCATAAATACACGAAGAGACGCGCTTCCTTCGTGCGACCGATGTTACACTTTTCTCACGCGCGAAAAGACACGCGGACAAGACGCGCAGGATGTGTTGAAGGGCGAGAGAAAGAGAGGGGGGGGGAGAGAGAGAGAGAGAGAGAGAGAGAGAGAAAGAGAGAGGAGACGCAAAAAAGATCGTGACAGAATACACACGGAACATAAATGCGAAAAAAAAAAAACAGATTCTAGAACATCGCATTTGCGCTACACTTTCTGCACTTGTAAGGCGAAATAGGCGCGCCGAAGGGAGACGACAGGTGGAAGGGAAGAAGACAAGGTTGTACGATATATCGCAACGTGTGGCGCTCACCTTGAGGAACTTGTCGACGAAGACCTCGATGCCCTTGACTCTGGCATAGTAACCGCGATTGATCTCGGGCGCCTTCCGTGTGGTCTGCTTCACGAACAGGCTGATGAACGGGTCGCACCAATAGCCGAGCGTAACCGCGCAGCGCTTGCACTCGCTGGCGTCGTCGTTGGTGGCCTGTATGGCCTCATCGTCCGCCATATCCTTGATCATCACACCGGCGCCGAGGATAGTGGCGGTTTACCGCTTGTTCTCCTTGTACCTCTCCTTCTCTCTCTCTCTCTCTCCCTTTCTCTCTCTCTCTCTCTTTCTCTCTCACTCTGTCTTTTCTCTCGCACTCGCACCACTTCTTTGTGTGTATATATATATCTCTCTCTTTCACTCTCTCAGTTAGGAACGATCATTCTACCACTCGCGGTTTCGCGCGGCGCGCGCGGACACCTCGGGGTTGCGGCGAACGTCGAGCGGACGATTCACGTATCTGTCACTCGCGCACCACTGCGCCGCCGACGGCCATACTGCCCCCGCGGTGCTGCACCACGGGTGCATTAAGCTACACCTATGTGCTCGTCCGCGGCGGAGGCGTGTGCAGGGCTGGCGCAAGGAAGATCGGGCGCCCTGGCTTATGTTCGAGGGGTTGACTATGCGCAGGAGGTGCTCATCCCGGGAGCGAAATTTGAATGTTTGAAAATATAAGGTTTTCATTACCTTCAAGATTTCAAGCTGCTTCAATCTCGTCTCGAGAGGAAGCACATATTGATCTCTAGATTTTTTTAATGAAAACAACAGACTTTATTAAAACTTTATTAAAGATTAAAGATTATCGTGCCTTAATATATGTTCCTTCCCACTGTGAAAGCAAAAAATAAAATGTGCTCTTTATGATAATAATACATTTCTCCTCAACGTGATATATATATTTTGTTGAGAACAAATATCGTGTTATAGATCTGGCATTGCAATATATGACTTTGGCGAAATTTTAGAAACATTTGTATCATTTCTCATAAAGCTCTCAGTTATATTACAATAAACTCTCCTTGAAAACTTGGAGTGCTTTGTACACCACCATGTTTAAAAAACATCATGGTTTGCATTTAAATTTAAGTAAGCAAGTTATCTGTAGATACATATTTCTGTATGAATATATTATTAGAAATAGATGAATTCTGTGGATAATTAACAAGACAGAATAAAAATACACTCTGAAAAATATAATTTAATATACATGGTATATATGAGAGTGAAAGAGGAAGAGAGAGGGAGGGAGGGGAGAGAGAGAGAGAGAGAGAGAGAGAGAGAGAGAGAGAGAGAGAGAGAGAGAGGGAAGGAGAAAGAAAGAAAGAGAGGGAGAGAGAGAAAGTTTACAAAAGGATGAACAGTTACTAAGAATTATCGCGTAATATTGCTGTTTTCGCAAAGTAATATCGCTCTCTCGAATGTAATAATATAGCATATAATCTTCTCTCTATTGCTCTTGATAAATTCACAAATTTATAACAAATTTATATCTTTTATAATTTATATTATTAGCGAACTTTCGTTCATGCAGATATCGTCGATGCAGATAAGTACGCCACAACAAGATTTTGCGCATGTGATATTGCTCCATATATAACGCATATATATTTATAAATAAAATATAAACTTCATGAGATTTTTTTACAAACGTGATTAACGAGCAAAAACGATTTGCGCTCGACATGATGCGACAATAATATCGATTTACCGACTTTACGAATTACGAATTTACAATAATTGATAGAACGTTACGACTATGATCAATCACAGTTAATTTTTCCTCTCTCCTCCGTTCTGAAATACACTCTGCTGCATCACCATTGCACATCAAAGCAAGTAAACAAAGTATAAAATACTCGTTGAATATTATAATGGCACTAAGACGCGTTGAAGTCATGTTGCTCAAGCAGTTGCCAATATATTGTCCGAGGAGGTTCGTGGATCCTGCTTGGATAACAGCGACTCGCGAAAAGAAAAAAAACGATAATTACAAGAATACGATACTTACGGAAAAACGAATTACTACGACAAAAGCGAGTGCTACGGCTTAGCTTTGGGAGTGCGAATATAATTAATTAAAAAAAAAAGGAGGACAATTAACACGGTGTATAAATACGGATTACAAATTGTGCTGTCGATTAAACTCGGTATCGCTCGATACCTCCGACGAGCGCGGCATATCAAGCTCAACGGCAATAGAAACTCTTGTGATATATTAAAAGTATCAAAAAACTGTAACAGACTAGCAAATGTAATCCTTTTTTCAGCGTTTTGTCTTTAACCCTTTCGAGACAATGTTCGTTGTTGTTGCATTCTGAATTTAGCAGAGATTCATAACGATATATCATTGTACATGACGTAGTATAAATCAATAATCATACAATACGACGATGACATATATTAATAAACAACTGATTTCGCTCCACCTACATGTGACATTTTATGTGCTATTTTCCATGTTAGTTTCAACTTCAGACAACAAAGCTTCTTGAAAGGTCTCGAAAAGATTAACGTTCGTAGGATTCCATCATGTTTCCCGTCCAACGCAACGAACGCCCGAAAGCTTCCCTCGGACGTCTTCCAAGCCCCTCTGCGTCGGTCGAGATCGTTATCGTCAATACGAATCGATCGATCACTCTTCAGCCTCAGATTTTTTTCCGGCCGTTCCTTTCGAGTTCGTGCTGGTGGTAGTCTTCGTTTTCCGTTTAGGCGGAACGGGCACGTCAGGGGTGGCGGTGGTAGAGGTGGTGGTTGGAGGCGGTGGCGTCTCCGGAACTGTCGTATCGGCTTCGAGGCTCTGCCCGCTCTTGGCGCCGGCCTTCTTCGTGACCTTCACCGTCTTCTTCACTTTGCTCTGCGAATTGTCTCCGGTGGCGGCAGTAGCAGCAGTGGTGGTGGTGGTGGTTGTGGTTGTGGTGGTGATGGTGGTGGTGGCGGCGGCAGCGGCGGTAGCGGCGGCGGCAGCAGCTGCTTCTGGAGCTGCCGCGGCTGCCTCCTCCTTCGATGGTTTGAACTTCTTCGTCACCTTCTTCACCGTCTTTTTCGCCCCTTTCTTGTCCGAGCCTTCGCCGTCTGTACCGTCCGCAGAATCGGACTTCTTCAGGCTCTTTTTCGACGCTTTCTCCTGACTCTCCGCCGTCTCCTGCGCGCTCTCTACGGACGGGCTGGTCGGTGGCGTGGCCTCGATCACCGTTGGCGTCGAAGGGATGGTCAGTACTTTCGCCTCAGCAGGTTCTGCCGGCGATTCCTGTGCTTTCTCGGCGATCGGTGACGCTGGAACTTCACCCGATGACTTGGCTGGCGCTGTTTCTGCTGCCGATACTTCGGCCTTTGTCGCTTGCTCAGTAGGTTTCGCTTCCGTGGGTTTCGTTTCCGCTAGTTCAGTTTGCGTAGGTGCTTCCGGCTTCGGGGTCACCGCTCCGGTTGCTTCGATTTTCACAGGCTGTTCCGGAACTGCAGGTTTTTCTTCCGCCTTCGCTCCGGACGTCTCAGTTTTCACGATCTGCTCTGGCGGTTTCGCCTCTGCAACTTCCGCTTTCGCTAGCTGCTGTTTCAGAGATTTTGTTTCCTTCGCTTCCGACGTCGCGATCTGCGCCGTCGGCGCTGCGTCTGTCGTTCCTGTGACCGCTGGGACCTGTTCCGCGGGTTTCGCTACTTCCTCCACTTTTGCTGCCGGTGTCTCTGCAGGTATCGCGCTGACAATAGACTCTACTTTTTCCTGGGGAACCGGCTGTACCCCCGACGGCGCATCTTTTATCGTGCCCGAGTCACTCGCTGGTTCCTTTGCCGGTTCAACCGCAGCGGCAGCATCAGTCTTCTCCGGTGGACTTGGAACCGCAGCCGCGACGTCATCGCGCTTCTCAGAATCGCTCGCCAACCCGTTCAACTGGACAGCCTGTTCTTTTGGCTCGGCCGTTGCGACGGGAGCAACGTCCGTGACGGCCGTGACAATCGTGGCGATTGCCTCATCACTCGCAGTCGCTGCCGTGCCCGACACGGATTCCTTAGGTTCAGCCTGAAGAACGGACTCCGCCACTTGAATGGGCACAGGACTCACGGTCGAAATCTCGGAAGCTGCCAACAGCATCTCCGCGTGACGCTCGCTCGGGTCTATTGTCAAAGGCTGCGTTACGTCGGTCGCGCATTCAGTCGTGGGTTTCGCGGTGTCTTGAGGCGATGTCTCGCTCGGTGCTACAGCGGGAGCAATGATGTCCTGCGGACTACTAGTGCTGATCGGAATAGCCGCAAGCTGTGTTGTATCTGGCGTAATAGGAGCTGGGACCTGTGACTTATCGTCGGTAGGCGTTGCTGCACTTACGGCTTGCGCGACGGGTGCAACTGCTTCTGGAAGCTTGCAGACTGTATCTGCCAAGAGGCACACGGGCGCTTGCGGTTCTGCTGATGGTGCACTTTCTGCAGGCAATTGGACGCTTGCGCTTTTATCTTGAGACGCAGCTTCCTGTGTTGTCGGGCTCGCAAGCTTGCATTGCTCTGCGATCGGTTCCGATGGCGATTCTATAGGCGATTTCGGAGAAGACACTTCGGTACACGTCTCGCACGGTTTCACGTCCTGCGATTCCTGTGTTGGCGGCTTCACGTCCTGCGATTCCTGCGTTGGCGGCTTCACGTCCTGCGATTCCTGCGTTGGCGGCTTCACGACCTGCGATTCTTGCGTTGGCAGCTTCACGTCCTGAGATTCCTGCGTTGGCGGCTTCACGTCCTGAGATTCCTGCGTTGGCGGCTTCACACAAGTGTCCTCCGTCGTAGCTTGTACCGACTCACCGGATACTTTCGTCGCAGCAGCTTCCACCGTGACGCTCTTTTCAGCAGGCAACGCAGGTGTCTTCTGTTCGGGAGGTTGCGCGACGATGACATTTCCATCAGGAGTCTCAGCGGGAACGGCTTGAGCTGGAAGCTTCTCCTCGGGTAGTTTACATGTTTGAGATTGCTCTTGCGTCGAATCCTTGCCCGTCTCAACTAGATGAAGAGAGAAAAGTGAAGTAAGCACGTGGGGTTTTGGATTATCAGGCGTATGCAAGATACAGAGAAAAGACTATTCTAAGAGAAGAAGAAGAAAGAAACTGTGCACAAAAGTTCTACGGTACATGTGCAAAATATACCGTTTTTTGATCATTGATGATGATAAAAGTATCAATTAAGGCGGGATGTCACTATAGACGTTACTATTCGTAACTTCAGGCGAAATAGGCAATGATAAAAATAACCCTGTCGATCTCGTTCCAGCATCAACCAAAATGAGCTACGAATTTGAATAATGCAATATGCTCGAGTGAAAATGCGAATGACTTAGGGAGAAAATTACAAATGAATACGTGATTTTGTACGCGGAACGTACGTAATGTGCTCGTGTGTACCTTGGCTGTGTGTTAATATAGAGCGTAAAAACTATAATAGCATAATATTTCGCATACGTACAGCGCGATTTATTTGAAGCGCTACGAACAGAAGTCGTGTTATTCCACTCGCGAAAAATCAACAAAGCAGTGTTAAAGTGTAAAATGTTAACATTAGTGAGCAGCGATACATAATTCACAGGAAGCATATTCTGAAAAGTACGTTCATGAAAAAGGCGCATTCATGTAAGAAAAGTATCGAGTCCTTTCAAAATATTCGTATTAAATCATAACCCACACATTTGTTCGCGTGATGTCATATAAACGTATATGCAACTTTACCCCCATACTTTGTGTAAATGTAATGTATCGCGATATTTATTACAAGTAGTGCAAGCAAGACCGTTGAGTTTTTCAAAATAGAGAAAGATCTCTCGTGTCAGCTTAAAGATGGCGAAAACAACTAAATTGCAAAGATAATTTAATGTAAATTGTGCAAATAAATTCATCTAAAATTTAACGATCAGTGATAATTCCAACGTGTTTCAAAATGTTTCGTGATCTTGTGGACGTGCTTCAGAATATATCACGTGATGTCATGGTGAACGTTTCAGCGCACTTGAAATATTTACCCCATTAAAGCAAAACGACAATACAAGACTCAGCAATGCTATGGCGCCAGGGTCTGTTAGTTGCTGTCCTCAGTTCCTGCTGCAAACGCTCAAACTTGATCAATTGTATTAACCACAGTATACTGTTATCGTCCGATTTCCGATTTCAAATGTCGCAACCAGTACTGGTACTTGTTGGTATCAACGTAAGCGCCTCGTTTTTGAATACACAGTTTCTTCGCGCGTTACGATAATCCCGATTCAAAACTACGATTACGGAAATGTCCGACTGAATATCGCATGCTGTATTAAATGAAAACGAAAGAAACAAACAAAAACGCAAAGCATACTCGAGGAATCAGTTAGAGGCTTTATATTGTGAGTAACTCAGGTATCTCGCAGATCTCCCATTATTTCGATAATTCAATAGTGCCCTTGGAATCAAATATCGTGTCGTTATTGAAATTTCTAATGCGTATGATACACATTTTACTTAATAAGACGTTCTTACAAGTAGGCGATGTTAATTATATGTCAATTACAAATTGGATGGTGAGAAGACGTACCAGCTGGCGTTTTTTGTCCAACGATATCTGCAGTTACAACGGGCGCAGCGATGATGGAGATCCCTTCATCTTTAGACTTAGTCTGTAAACACATTTACAATATAAATTATATGTTACCAGAACCTAGGTTAGGATTATACCTAGAATAAACTCGAAACTTGTCTCGCGTGAGAAATTCAAATTTAACTTTACAGTACTGATTTACAGTACTGAGAAACGATGCCATTTTATACTCAATTACCTCTTTGGGTGGAGTTGGTTGCCGTGGCGGTGCCTGGGAGACTGTCTCGCAGATCTTTTTCCATATATTCTCGAAGCTATCTTGACCCATGTAATCAATCTGTCCTTGTTCCCAGCTCTGCTTCCTCATTTGTTCTTCCAGAGCTATCTGTTGCTCGCTTCTGGCCGCGCCGAGAGTCAATTGAGCCAGAGCACCGGCAATACCTGCCTGCATAATCAACGAGAATGTCTTTCAGTTTGGGTTGCTTGCGATATAACGAAAGGCTCGGATGACATTCCGACGTATCGATATCACGAGTAAGCCGTGCGCGATTATTGCAAGCGCGAGCAATTTCGCATCTCTTCCGCGTGGATTATCTCAGAACAGATCAGGTCTACGCACAAATCTAACGCTACTTACATAAAGTACTTTTTACATGGGAGTAACATGTGTTAGTGTACATATAGACAAATCGAGAAAAAGCGTAACACACTTTAGAAAGCAAACGAGGTTACCTGATTACATTGTCGACAGCACGGAATTATCCCGACGGACTTAATCCGAGAATTTAGAGAAAAAGAAACGGTGAAAGAAAAATATATGGGAACAATTACTTACATGGTTGGCTGCGCTCGGATCAGTTTGAGCGGCTATATTGTGGAGATCGCTGTTAGGTGCGGGAGGGAGAGGACAGGAATCAATTCTCGGTTCGTTCGTGTGCTTATCCGTAGCTTCCAACGACCGTTCATTACTCGTACTTTTACTACTTTCGGAGCTATGTTGAGCATGGAACTGATGATAGTTTACATTTTGATGACTGACTTCCTTATTGTCACTAGTGCCATGTTGCGCATGATTTTCATGTTTCACTTCGATGGGATGCGATTGCCTCTGGTGAACGTAATGTTCGTGTGCCGGCTGATGTTGAGTAGAGTAATGAATCGTTTCGTCGTTGACCTTGTGATGATTGTCCTGTTGAAGTTGCTCATAGTGCTGATGTTGCTCGATGAATCGTCTTTTCTCCTCATGAAATTGCTCACGATGGTGTCTTTGTACATTATGTTGCTGCTGTTCACGGTGATGATGTTCATGTTCGTTACGTTGCCAGTGATGATGCGTAGTATGTTGAGCGAAATGCTGACTATGCTGGTTGTTGTCTTCCGAATGAGGAACCACATGTTGATAATGTTCACTGTGTGTAATGTGATCACGCTGATTGCACTCAAGCTCAGACCGACGCTCGTTGTGGTCGGCTTGCCAAGAAACATTCTCCTCCTGTTTATAACTGCGACTTGATGTTCGCGACAACGATTGGTCAGCTTCGTAGGAATCAGTCACGTTCTCGTTAGTGAACACGACACGCTCGTCATGCGACTGATGCAACGTACCGTAGTATGAATAATCTTCCCAGGGATCTTTAAACTCGGAGAAATCTGGCGCTTGCTGAGAAACGTTGCTGTATTCGTCTTGCTGGCTTACGTTGAGAGGTACAAAGGGTGCGGGAGCGGGAATGTAAGGCTTGGGAGAGATGTCGGGCAACATTACACCCGGTATTCTGGTGGCAACCTATGAAAGCGTCATGCAAAAACAGAAAAATATACATTCAATCGGTTAGTAATAAACCAAGTGGGGCGGTGCCGTTTTTGTAACAACGTTACTTTCTTGTATCATGTATACATGTGCTTATAATAAAGATTACGTCGTCAAAACGTGTGCAAAATTAGAAATATGAAACTTAGCGGCGAACAACAAGTGCAACTATGCGTGTCGAGCGTTACTTAAAAATGTCATTCATCAGTGAAGATAGCTATCATATTGAACACACACTATCTACTCACCATTCGATCGTCAGTCGAATTGAACTTACCATAGAGGTAGACAACTGAGGATGCACTCGCTCGCAGAATATGTCCCACCAGAGTTGCAACAGCGGTTGCAAGTAGCCAGAACCTGCCGGTGGTTGGACGACACCGGACAGCGTGTCGAAGTACTGTAACCACGGTTTTGTTATGCCGATGAAGTGTACTATCCTTACTTCATCGCCGAATCTGAAACGATACAAACGATCGATTGGCGTGAATTTTTTACAATCACGAGGAAACGGAATGACGCGATACATCACACTTACTGCTTAAATGCGGGAAGATAGCAGTAGGTCGCGACAGAGCACATATTATAGATGTACGGTAAATGCTTGGAGATGTCTTTGGTAGCCCAATCGCTGAAGTACATGTTCAGCAAGCCTTGATCCCCGCCATCAAATGAACCCTTGGCTGCGGCCAACGAAATGAGTGACGAGAACGTTTGGTGAGACGGTCTGAAGACGAATACTCCGGAGTTAAAGCAGTCAGGCCAGCTGACATCCGGCGCGGCTGATAGCTCCTCGCGTTCGAACAACTCATCACAATTTCGTACGACCTGGATAAGATCCACCAGGAGTCAAAGTCGGTTAAATTACAGAGTACACACGTGAAATTTTTTGCATGACTCACAAGCACGTCTGCGTCGAGGAACACACATTTCTCATATTGCGTTAACTTCCAGCAGTGCAGCTTGGTGAAGGTGACGCCCAGTTCCGGTCTAGCGAGCAGAGCTAGATTCACCTCGTCCTTCGAGTCGAGAACGTTGACTTCCAGTACCAAAGAGAATACTGCCGATAATTTTTCTCTGCCGCAACGAAAACGACGATTACTCGAGGTATCACATTTCCATCAAGTTACAGGCCATACTCCAGTTACAATATCTTGCAACTATGTCGTCGCATAGAATTCGAGTAAAGGATTTATACCTCATCGTCGCCGTCACTCCAGGAGTGACCATGCAGACCAGCTCGTGCTTGGTGTCGACCCGATGTAGAGAGTGCGCCAGGACCAAAGCTCCCAGAGAGTAGGCATCGTTTGTAGTCAACGTGACCCATGCATATTCTGAAAGGCAGAGAAGCATGATAAAACGCTCAACGACGCATTCGTTTCTAGACAGACACACCCCGGTCGAATCTATTTTCGGCCGACGACGACGACGACGATTCGCGGCAAAGCGAGTCTCAGCTCGTCGCACCGCGCCGCGTCGTTGCATCTCCGCTGGATGTCCAGATGACGTGCGAATGTACGTACGAATAGAATTGGCGATGGTATCGTTTTGCAGCCAAGGCCAATCTAAATAAATTTCGCAGAGACCCGAAACGTGTACGATGTATTTTATTGCATTTTCGAGATTCAGCGCGCCGATAAGGCACGGCTCGTGCGGCGTGTTAATTTAATTTCACGGTTAACACTGATGCCGCCGAAAATTAATCGCAATCTTACGTACACGTAATAAAGATAGACGACGAAATTATGCCAACGACCTCCATGAAGTTCAAATGTTATCGTGCATGGAGCGGTATGCGTATCTCTCAAACGTTTGATAAACATGATAAACGTCTCAAATATTTCGCGATGCACGGATAATTTGATGCATCCGATTTTGTTGTCCCCACCGTGAGAGAGTACGATGGAATGCAAGCGAAGAGGCGCTAGACAGAAAGAAATATAACGAAAACGAAAATAACGCTAGCGGTACATATATATATATATATATATATCTCTCTTTCAACTCCGGATGTATAATTAGATCTTTCTCTCTTTCCCTCTCTCGAACCGATCTCACTTCCTCTCGACGGGAGAAATGTGTTGGGAGAGAAAGAGAAAGACTTTGCGATTACAGCAGATTCTTTCTCACGACACTGACGTTTTATAATTATTCTACGCCATAGATAGCTACGGATATCTCTACCTGTAAATCACTAACGCGTCGCATTTTTCAATGAAATATTAACACGAAGGAAGAACGTGACAAATGTTGTAACGTTCAGTCGCAAAACCTGGCACGCTCGATTGCGGGGTGCGAAATGCGGATGTTGCGCGGCGTTTGTTTTTCACAGAGACGTAAAATTCATAGCGCTTTATTTATAACGTATCCTATTTCTATGTGGCCACGCGATATCTACCGAGAGCGTATGCGGACTCTCGAAAATGTTGGCTGCGCTATTTTCCCTCTGGACAAATCACCTATTCTTAGGAGGGTCTACGACGAAGCTCGGTCTCCGCTCCGCTCGCTCGTTCACTCTGCGCTAACGTCGTCTTTTGGAGGCCGACAAAAACATTCAAAAACGCACGCAAGACACGAGTATACTTGGCAGCCTGCAGCTCGGAGCTGCTTCGTCGCGTGCTCCTTACAATGCGTCGCTTTGGTTGTCTCCAGTGGCGCCAAAGTTAATGTTCCCCTCGTTTGTTTTCGTTATGCATTGATAAAGAATAACAAACGAGGAGAATGGCGTAAGAAATGTACAAGTGAAGTATAACGCAAGTTGCCCGCTCAAAGTTCACTTATCGCCAGAGAGATCATAGAAAATATGGATAACATTTACTTTTGAAATATATCGAGAGGCTGATAATTAAATATTTGCGACAACTCATCGCGAAACTTCCAATAAACAGATTCCACTTCGAGCAAAAGATATTGACAAAGTTAACGTTACAGAATGTGATTCTTTAATGTGTACGGAAGACATGTTCTCCCTTTCAAATAAATAATGTAAAACTCGTCATTTTCTTTTTAATATCGCAAAACTGATCCTTAATAAGATCATACCTCGTGAAACATCTTAATATTAACTCTACACTCTCGCAAAGTACGCGTAGGCGAGTGTGACGGAGATGCGTTAGAATCCAGAACGGATAAGTGTCGAGTTGAACAATAATAAGTCATAAAAGCGGGGAGAAGAAAGAGGCAGGGAATGAACACGAGGTAGGACTCGAGGATCGAATTTCTCAGTCGCCAGTGTTCTCAAGAACACACGGAGTCGCGCCAAAGCGTGACGCTTATTCCGCCAGGACTTTCGCTACCCGCTCGCCGCTCGTTTATCACTATTTAAAGCTAGACGTACGAAAATTATTGCGAGAGAGAAGCCGCTCTCGACATTTCTCTTCGTTGAAGAGAAAGGTGTCGCTAAGCGAACATTTTATACAATGGAATTCTTTCGTACATCTAATCTCATAGCAGGACAGTTAATCTTCCAACCGGAGGCGCGTGCGGAGAACTATTTCTCTCTCTCTCTCTCTCTTTTTCATGCGTAAATTACAACGCAGGATGCGAGATGGGAAAAACGTTTCGTCGATGCTATATTTAAATCTCTCTCTCTCTCAACAGGAAGGGCTGATCCTCCCTTTGAGAGATGTGGAGATATCCGACGCATATATAACGTTATGGTGTACCAGAGCAACCGAAACCCGAGAGGCAGAGCGCCGGCCGGCACTCGTTTCTCGTTGTGGCGCGCATAGGTTTATATTTATACAAGCCGCTCTAGCTTATAATAGCGAGTCGGCCTCGCATTCGCGACGAAATGCATTCATACGCCTTGTCTTAGGTCAAGCGCTTGTGTCGCGAAGCTGAACCGGCTACTTTCTTATAAGATTCGCTCGCGACCGTAGAAATTATCGCGTACGGCGACATTAACGTTAGTATGCAACTTTCTCGTCATCGAAAACGTCGCAACTGCGCTAATGTTAGTCTCGAGCAAGAGCCAGACGTTGACGATTAATATCTCATGCGTGCGAATGAAACGGTCTATTGCATGTTTCAATTTTAATTACTTTTATTATTCGCAAGCCGAGCGATTCTTCATGTTTTTCTTTCTATGTATCAAACTCTAACGTCAAAAGTCTAAACTCTTGATGTGAAGTAGACGAGAGGGTCAAGATTGAACTCGTATAAAAATAGTACTATTAGCTATTGATAAGATAGTTTAATGAACTTAGCTAGAACTGGTTTGTTTCGAATTTTCATCCCTTCCATTTCACATTAATCCTTTAAATATTCAATTAGTAGAAATGTACGCGAGTAGAAATATACGCGAATTATCTTTAACAAGATCTTAATCCAAAAACATTTCTAAATGTTAAACCGAGTACTTTACAATTTTTTCCGCGCAAGGATAAGAATAGAATCTTATTATCGAGATTGATATGCGTGATATTCTCGTTTTACTCTCAATTACATATGCTATGATTGATATATCAACGTGAGACACTCGAGACTAGCAACTCGCTTACAATCATAATGATAATCATAGAGACACAATCATATCGCTTACAAGATTAAATTTCTACGTTTCAATAACGAGAGAGCCGATCGCGCGGTTTCCTACCCACAAACTCGATAAAAGTATCGCTTGATGAGAATATGCGTATGATTCTTCCGATACAAGATCGATTTCTTCATTTCTTTTTATTTATATCGGTGGTTCATTTCGTCTACGTCGAGATATGAATAGAACAAGAGTTTTCTCCTAATCCCAAATTAGAAAAACATCAATTTATTTTCATTCGTTCGTGTTGCAGGAAACGTCACGCGGCTTAAACGACACGCTAAATATATCGTCGGCGAGTGTAAGTGTGGCTGATCGATTCTTTTGACATTTGGCAGATATTCAAATCGCCACCTGCCGCGATCGCGCGCCGACAGGTTGACGTGCGATATTGTAGCGCCCGACGGCCATAGAATCTTTTTTCGCCGGCGAGAGTTCACTGCAGTCTATACTTTGTTGAAGAATAAAAATAAGCGCTCGTGCGCGGCGCGAGACGCCCGACATCGTTTGGCAAGGAGCCGTCGGGTGCTTCTCCCTCTCAGACAGCCAGGAATAAACCTTTAGAGATACCGCCGACGGTGACTTATCTTATTTCGTGCGAGAGGAATCCGGCGTGTCTGTTAAAGAATAAAAAGTGCATACTGACAAGTGAAACGCACAGTTAAATTTCCATCGTCGTCTACCTTACAAAATTTCACGCCTCGAAGCCTTACGTTCGTTCTCTTCGTGCTAATTACACGATTAGTTAGCTCCATCGGTCAAGAAAATATTTCGTAATTCGCAAGCGAGCTCTCTATAAATCAACTGGTATCAATATTAAGTTTATATCGCTTCAAGATATCGACTAATCACCCATCTCTCTCTCTCTCTCTCTCTCTCGTTCCTCGCTCGTCGCGTACTATCACAGTTTTTGAATTGCCGCCAAATCTGCCCGGAGTAGGCGCGCGCCGGATACGACTCATAAAGCCGGGCGCGAATTACATGTGTAGAAAAAAATAAAAACAATCGCTCGCACAGTGTGTACGCATACGTCCGCATCATATCGAATATACGTTCTCGCGAGAGTGTGATTCGTTCAGCTTAAAATTCGTTACGCACGACGGCTCTTCAGATCGGCTCGGCTGTGGTGGCGGTTTAACATTCGTGCCGGGCTGACTGTGCGAGGCCGACACGAAGGTCATTGGGTCAAGATCGACGAACGGCGTTATCGGCGCCAGCCGCGTGCCGGACTTGAATGAACGTAACTCAAAGGCTGCATGTGCAAGAGAGAAGATTCGTGGAACGTCGAACTTACTGCCCATGACTGATGCTTGCTGTGAACTGAAGCTTGAACGCTGTTTTTCTTCTCCCTGAGAGAAGTGACCAACGAGATCCTCACACACCCACTACTCGCCGGCACAGTGCTGCGCGACACTGACGGGAGACGAACTTGCTGTCCTGCTCACTTTGTCACTGCCGCAACACGAATGACGACGATGGCAACGACGGACGACCAGTTGGCTTCGGCAGCTCCGCGAGATTATTCCTCCCTCCTCCAGGCATCCGCCAGCAGGTATAAGCGGCGCTCTACCCTAACCTCATGACGAGCGTAGCGGCTGCTCCAAAATCTGAAACCACCAACGAGGTAATACTAAAGATTGTCAGCCCTGGATAAATTTTCGTACTTGCAAAAGGGTCCCGAGGAATCCGGAAGTAATTCCAAAAGAAATGACAATACCGACAATGTTGAAAGTAACATGACGTTTGTTCCATTAGATTTCGATTATCGATGATACAAAAGCATCGTGTAAATGTATCGTTACTGTTACAGGTCTGTTCGTGTTGTTTGAACTTTTCGCACTCCTTCGTTCCTACTTCCTCTTCAGCGTTCGAATATGCGACTTGTTCTAAGTACGAAAAGTGCGAAAAGTTGAGGCAACACGAACAAGTCTAATAAAAGCTCTGAGAAATAAAGTATTAGTGTACAATGTAACGTAACAAAGATTATACAAAAAAATCACCAAATAATTAAAATCTTTGAAAAGTGATACGATTAACCCAGATAGCTAAACTCGAGTGAATAGATTCTGAACGGAGCTACAAATTTTTGATGCCAAAGAGGCAAAAAATTCAACCCAAGATCTATTCTCTATCAGATTGTGTTGCCACCAAAAATATGACAGTGCTTACTCGTAGGTAATGCAAATAGATTTGCCGCAGAGCTTGTAGCGGTTTGACAGTAGATTGATGACAGAAACCGAGCAGACTTTGCTACACACTGTTTGGCGGCAAGAACTGCTCAGTTTCTGCTGTTAATCCGCTGTCAAATCATGTCAGCAAGCTCTGTCGCCAAAACACGAGCTGAATGCGGACATAGATGGTTATGGTTTTGGTGTGGGATACCGATCACATTTGCTGCCAATCTGCTCACAGTCTATGCTCAATTTGCTCATTGGGAATATTTACGTAAACATTAACCTAATGGTAATACGTATTAAATTGTTTGGAATGTAATAAAAGTTTGGAATACAGTTACTTCCATTCGTGGAAGTGTAGAACGGATTAAAGGGAACAAAAACGTCCCATGTTCTTTTGCGATATTCCCAATAATTATCAAATTATTAATTATAAAAGTCGGATGAATGAGTGCGCGCCGAGATGATAAGAAAGAAGTCTTTGAGTCGTTCACGGCCCAATTGCCCTAGAAACAATTGTCGTCGCACCGTCGAAATATTTTTCGATTTTTTCCGGTTTTTACAGTTTCAATATGAGTCATTCTGCTATTTTTTTTTAAATAACCTCATAGTTGTAATTGCGAGTACTTGCGAGTAGTGGCTATATTGATGTTTAGGTAAGTATACGTGCGGCAATGTTCCTCTCCTCGCCGCTCTTACGTCTCGCCGTATCTCGTCTAATTTCTGTTATGTCATAAAATGACCTCGTAATTGTAATTGTGAATAATTAGCGACCATATCGATGCGAGCTTAGGCGAAATGCGGCGAGACGTAAAAGGTAACAAAGAGAAGAACCATGTCTTTATACGCGTAATTATCTAAGCTCTTATCGATAAGAGCTGGCTGCTAATATTCGCAAATACAACTTCATACAGGTCATTTTATGAAATAGCAGAAATAGTTCATATTGAAACCGTAAAAAGTTCTATAATAAAAGAAATCGAAACATCTTGATAAAAAAATTCAAAATTTTGAAAAATAGCCTAAAAAATTTTTCAATTCTTTTTATTGTTACTTATTATATACAATATAAAAGAATTTTTTACGGTTTCAACATAAGTTATTCTGCTGTTTCAGAAAATGACCTCGTTATTATAATTGCAAGCATTTAGCGACTAATATATGTGCGAGTTAGGTGAAGTGCGGCGAGACGTAAGAGTAATGAGAGGAAAACTATGGCTCATATTCAGAACACGCTTGTAACTACGTCAGCGCGCTGTTAACCAATGAAAAGCCACGCAATTGTGCCTTCCGATTAGATAACAGCGCTAACATAGTTGTAAGCATGTTCTGAATATGAGTCCATGTATTTACCTAAACGTTTATTTAAATATTATTGTACTTACCTAACCTTATATCGATATGGCCGCTAATATTTGCAATTACAACCACGAGGTCATTTTATGAGACAATAGAAATAGCTTATATTGAAACTGTAAAAAATTCTGTAACATTATTCCGGAAGAGAATAAATCGAATTTGACTGGGTGCGAATGTAACGATATCAATGAGATATGATAAAAAAAAGATTTTAACGTTAATTACTAACGACGATATTAGCTGCGTAAGAAGGAAAAGATATGTAGAGATTTGCACGTGCGCAAGCAGATTTGAATTTGGCGCAATTCCACCACTCTCATCACTTGATGAGATTAGTTCACCATCTCCCGAATGAGTCGCTAGAATCGTTTCCCTTGACTGAAGAGGGGAGTTTGCATCCCCTGGATTTTACAGGAACACAACAGTGACGGACATCATATTTTGAGAGGTTACCAAACAACACAGGGATGTCAGAAAAAGGTTTATTGAAGAGCCTGGGTTCTGAGAAAGAGGAGAAAGATCCTGTAACACTGTCAGAACTGTTTGATCACGCTTTTGAGCTATTCAACAGTATTAATAAGACACAGGAACCTACAAACAGCCCAAAAGTACAGGTATCGGGGATTTAAAAACATGTTTCTTTCGGTAGTGAACATTGAGCGTTCATTCAATGTATTTCAGTTCTTTCTGCATGCAACTCATTAGAGAGAAAAAAATATATTTGATTTCTGTGCTGCAGTTTTTTTTGTGGCTTCTTCTTGGATTCATATCTTGTTGTTTTTGTTATTGTTTATGACAGTCGGATATAAGGCGGACAATGAATATGTTTGAAGATGCAACAAGACTCGTCTCTATGGTGGATATGTTCAGTGACAATGAAAGTTTTGAAGAAGTGTCTACAGAGAATGTTAAGTATTTTTTGCTGCCAGCCCTACTAGGCACACTTACTACTAAAATCTGTGGCAATGACGACAGAATGCACATTGTCAAGGTAGCAGAAACCTATTTTGTAGATTTCTTGAAAAGAGTTAAAGTTTATGGTCTGACAGATGTTGAAATACCAGAAATTAATTCAACTGATGGAAAAGACGATACAGGCGATAATCAAAGCAAATCAAACAAGGAAACTATCACAGAAATGGTAAATTTCTTATTTGAACTCACTTTCACTATTGAGAAAACAATTCATGATTATTTCAGTGATGATTTTGTTCACTTTGCAGGTATGTCGAAGAAATACAAAATTACAGAGATATAAAGAACAAAAGGACTTGGAGTCTCGATTAGATATTCTAAAGAAGAATTTAGATAATCCAAATATTGATGACGAATCCAAAAGGGAATACTTTGTTACTCTTCTGAAGCTATATGTAATCCAAACAATCGAGGAATTGAACTCATTGGCTGCAGAGAAAACAATTTTGGAACATATGAAGAGAATGGGACGGCCACACAATTTGCCCTCACAGATGTCTCAAAAACAAAAACCACCTACTCCAAAACTACAACCAATTATCATTACCCGCGATGAGCTACAGAAACAGGTTTATGGTGCTGGCTATCCAAGTTTACCTGTCTTAACAGTCCAAGAATTCTACGAACAAAGAGTTAAAGATGGAGAGTAAGTGCACATTGTTACATCACTTTGAAGTATGCATCAGTTCTAAGATCTCTATATAAATTTCTACTATTTGCTTTAGTTGGCCTGATCCATCACAGCGTAACCAAATGAACTCTCGATGCCTACAAGATATGGCAAGCAGTGACAAAAGTTCAAACGAGCAGGAGGACACCGAAGCCGCCGAAAAGGAGGAAAAAATCGAAAGGGATGATTCTGACTTCCTCGCACAAGCGCGTGCCATGGATGACTACAAGGACACGCATCGTCGCGGTTGGGGTAATCGCGCCAACAGAAGTTAGACGTTTACGAAAAATATTTCTAAGATTCGTGTACGTGTCGCGGTATATCGTGCCGATACCATTTTCTAAATTTTCATTTATACTTCGCCGGATTTTGCGCAACTCTGCAGGATCGTCTTGAGACATCTGGGCTAGACGCGGTAGAGGAAGATACTAAATTTTTCGAATAAATTGAAAACGTACACGTGAATTCCGCGAGCAAATTAACGAGCGAAACTTTTGTAAAGAAAATAAATGGAGTATCCCGCGAAATCCAGATGATTTTTCCGTCCGACAGAATAAGAATAAAACGAGGAAATCTACCTCCACCCGTTCCCGAGTTGATGAAGACAATCCTGCACGTCTTTCCCAGAGAGCTATATTATATACTTGCGCATTAAGTCTATGAAATAAGATTTTGTTAAGTTTTAACGATGCGACGGCGAAACGGAGGATCGACCTTCTGTTCAGCGTTCAATACGCTATTGTTGTCCATTAAAGAGAAGAATAAAGACATGAGTAATTTATTACGGAATCCAACGTGAATCCGTAGAGAAAGAGAGAGAGAGAGAGAGAGAGAGAGAGAGAGAGAGAGAGAGAGAGAGAGAGAGAGAGAGAGAGAGAGAGAGAGAGAGAGAAGATTCTTCGCGTTCACCGTCCCAGATTCCTCGCGCGTTCGGAAAATGCGTCGCTCGCTTGCTCGAGCCTTGCCCGCTCACACGTCTCGATTTCGATGTTAATGATTCATGATGTTGTAATACGCGCGTGAGCATCTGTGAATGGCTGTCCTGATATAGCATGCTCCCACTAGAAGGCTATTGCGTATGTACCGGTAGTGATGAGCTGGAAACGCATTCGAGCGCACTACGAAAATCTTGGGATTTTCTACATATCCCCGTTAATCTAATGCATGGATGTACTCGAGAGATTCTTCAGATTCTCATAATTTTTGAAGGTTTGTTGGAACTTACAATCCCAAGATACTCCAAGTGACTTGAAACTTTAAACATTGGAATTGTTTGAACATTCAGGGTGAAAGAAGATTGGAGCACCCATCACTACGTATACATGTGTGCCGCGTGACCACGTAAAAGCTGTGTCAGACGCGCACACCTACACAGCGCGAGCTGAACAGTCGCGTGTATGTGTGTGATCGGTGTGTGATCACAGTACCGTAAGCTAATGCCGCGGATACGCTCGATACGGTACTTCATCATAACGATAATTGCGATTCTAATTTATACAATCGATGGCAGTTTTTGCGTTCTCGTAATAATCATACCTATTGCTTGTTTTGTTCGCTGACGCGACTGACGTAGTTGTGCTCATGCGCGCAGATTTAGCTTGGCTCGATGAAATTACGTGCTTTTTCAGCTCCTTTTATCGCGCTTACTTGGCAATTATTCTTCGCTCGATCCTAAAAATATATACACCGCTATATAAAATGATGCGAGCGCAATCTCGACGGGACGACGATCGGTCGACGTAAACAGCGAATGGGAACTTACGTCCTCTCGTCTTTGTAGCAACATCTCGAATATCGCGTCGTACTGCTGGGAAGACACTTGACAGAAGGTCTCCGGCGAAAGTTCGATGATGGCTCATCTTTCGCCGTGAAATTTCTAGATGACCTACCAATAAGGACATGAATTCTCGATGTTTCGACATAAAAACCTGTAAAAAGTAACCTCGTGCGAGCAGACATTGAGAGACCAAGCTTTTCGTCAAGTTCAGACTGGACGGTAATGCACGAGTACACGAGAGACGACAATTAGCCTGACGTCCTCATTCTCGCGGATATTTTCTGTCTTAGTCGGGAATCGAACTTACTTTATTCATATATCGGTTTCATGCTTCTTATTCGCAGCGGTTATCGCGACAAAGCGCGTCATTCGTTCGATTTTAGTGCGTGGCGCCGAAAATCACAGCCATCTTCCTGTCCGGCGCGGTCGTTATAGAAGATGGCGTCAACCCTGAAGTTGCCGCGGCGCAGCAGGTGTCTCTCCGGGAATAGGTAAAAAAGGAAGAAAAAAGTCGACGCGTGTATGCGTGCGCGCTCAATGATTTGCGCGCGTGCGCACCGCACGCATACACACCACCATTGCAGACGATACCGACGTCGAGAATGCCCGTGCGTGTACCTGCGTACGTGAGTAAACATGTGTACGTGCGCAACAGGTTGCGGCCGCGTTTGAACGCGTCTTTTTTCTCGCGGCGTGTTTGTGCTCTTGGATTAGCGACGCGCGTATTCCACGAGCGAGTGCACGCACGCACACACGCACGCACGCACGCGTGTACGTACATACGTGTGTTCGCTCGCATCGTGTGTTTGCCCCCGTCGCCATTGCCATCATTGCTGATATTCGTCGCGATGCGCGTTCGCATGCAGAATACATTAAGACTTCTCGGAAGCAACTAGCCTCGAAAAGTCGCACTTGGCATTCTCGAGTGACTCTATAGCGCGCGAGTTCCTCCGTCGTAGATCAAACAGTTGTTGCTCGCAGGAGTTGTCGCTCGCGACGGGCCGAGATCCTCTTCCGTTGGTATCTCCGTTTCTCGTTCCCTCTCTTTCTTGCTTTCTTTCTCTTCCTCTCTGTTTAAATCTCCCTTTATCTCGCAGAGCGGAACTCGCTCCCGGAGCACGATGAACAGCCGCCTGCTGCACACGTCATTGAGGCCCACGCGAAGGAATCCTGTTCACGACGTGCGTACTCCATTCATGAAGAGGACGTTGCGGTGTCATAAGGTGCGTTCGTTTGATAATCGTGGTTACGAATTAGGTTATGTGTTGAAATGTATACGTGGTGCGTATGGGTCGCGTAAACGATAATATTTTTGCATCCCACCACGTAAGGTGTGTTCTTTGCGTATGCTCTGTGTGTATGTGTCTGTGTGTGTGCGTGTGTGTGTATGTGTATATGTGTGAGCTTCGTGATGTACATGCGTGTGAGATACGCCATGATACGCGTACGGTTAATTATTCAAACGATGACGAATAAATTACTGGTATTTTTGTTTATCGTTCTTTTACGTCCGTCTATTGTTTGAAACATTATCATATACAGGTATATTGAAAATTGCGCTTGGGTAAGGATGGATGTGTATGTGTGTGTGTGTGTGTGTGTGCATATTAATGGAAGATGCGCGATTCGATCGTACTGAAGTTAGCTCATTTTCACGAACTTTACGAAACGTTTAGTCGTTCGAATTATGACGCGCAGAAGGAAGCTTTCCGCTCCAGACTCAAGTAATTGTTCACGTTCTTTAACTGCCAATTGCATATTCGATTAGATTCTCGTTTGAGTGAGTTTCGAGTGAATCGCATATTTTCGCAATTTGCGCTTATTATCCTAATTGCAAACGACACGAGTACGTTGTTCAAATCGAACCATTTTGTCTTGATCGCGCTTCAGCCATTTTTGTTTTGTCTGCGTAGTCTCAAAGATTAAATTTTACAAGTAACAAACTCTGTTCTTTTTAAATTGCCGCGCCTATTGTTTAATCTTGCACAGGACAGTTATGGTATGACTAGTAGCAACCATGTAGAGCAATTTTAGAGCTGAAAGAATTATCTTTCTTACACTATTTGTGTGACACTACTCATAGTAAAGATTATCTTATGCTTGTAGTATCTATCTGAGTGATGTCTCAATAATCGTCTTATCTTTCTGAATCATCCATGATTAAGCTAAGAAAAACATAAATAAGGTATAAGTAGAACAGAGCTTTTGACACGATTAACACAATCTGTCCAGATATCAAAGTAGTGGTCACGTATCCAGAAGTGACAGAATTCTTAAATGCTCCCAATGGCTCTTTAGTTGGTGGATATATACATAGTACCAAAGATACAAGAATAAAGGAAACGGAAACATGGATAGAGGGCATAATGCTACCTACGCAAGAGATGATAACCACCTACTCGAATACTGGGAGGAGTATCAGAAGATGATAGAGGAAACAAAAATGTTGGATGATTACTTGGATGAAGAATGCAGCCCACGATGTTATGATGGTTATTAATATATATATATATATGTTTTTTTTAATTATGTCTCTGTAATTAAACAAAACTATATATTTTAACAATTCCTATCCTATTCTGATTCTGTCTAATTTTTTAATATCAGCCTAAATTAACATCAAACTAATATAAAAAATGGTGGTTATTAGGTATTTTATTCTCTAAATTTTATACAGAGGGGGAAGAAGAAGCAGAATGGTTACGTGCGGCGGGTTTAGAGCAGTTAACGGAAGCATGGAAAGCAGGTAGAGAAGTACAACCAGAAGAATTAGGAGCAGTTTTACGCCCTCTGTCGCGAGCCCAGGCAGAAGCTGTGAAACGTCGCGTAAAATCGCTTAATCACACGGTTAAGCAACGTTTCAACCAGCGTCAACGTGTTCGTAAACCAGACATTCGAGATGTCTTTAAAGATGTAGAGGTATGTTAACAAAACTGATAACTACATTAGATAAATGAAATACACACCTATAGTTCCAACGATCTACGATTAATCAATTTTATCTTTTATTTATTTAGGTGTCCAGCACAGGTACACGGTCACGTAGCGCTACTCCCGATTCGTTAGATTCAGTTCCAGGTGCTACACCAGAAAATGCATCACCTCCTTCACCTCCAACAGTCACGGTGATTGATCATCCTCATCAAAAGTAAATTTATTAAATTTATTAATGTTAGACGCATAAACACACACAAATTTTTAGCGCCTCTCTTATGTACTTTCATAATACAAATTATTTTTAATTTTTTATAGCGCTGTTGTCCCGAATTTTGTGTCCATATTTCATCGTACGTCGAATGAGGGGAAAGCAACAGTTCGTAGGACACCAAGTGCACCACAAACAGTTCTTAATTCTATATCAACGTCCGCTCCAGCACCTGTACCGGTACAAGAAATTTTCAGGAGGACCGGCAATTGGTCGAGAGGAGATGTCGCAAATGATTCAGGTACTATCGTCTTCGTTTCTTTTTTTTGCCAATTTCATACAGCGAAAAAAGATCAAGAGTTTTATATTTTGATACGTGAAACATTTTTATCATTGCAGAAGGAATTCAACTCACTGGCTACCATAGATTGGGAACGATACATGTTTCCAGGCCGATTCAAAGGCACAATAATGGCGGTCTCAGCGATATAGCAAATACGGCGCGTTTGGACACCGAGTCGGTTAAAAAACTGGCTGTACCAAAGGAATCGACTCTCCGGTAAGTTTAAGATAATTGTACACACTTCTAAGATTTTAATTGTTCGCGTTTCCAAGAGTTTTCTTAAAACACTCGTTCGGTATAATATTTTAGACGAAGTTCGGGAAGTCATGCGACAGTGACTCGAAGTCATAGCAGTTTATACGGCATGACTAGGCCGGCGGATGAGAATTTAATAACTCATCCGTTAAGTCGCACATCGTCACACGGTCATCTCAGTTTTGAAGAGATGTGTAGAACCAATGAAGTCAAGTCTGACGTGTGGCCTTCCGACAATCTCGTAACTGACGACGATTACTCTCGACAAGAGGTAGAACTACTGTCGCAACGAGATCTCACGAGATTGCAACCTTTATTGTGGCTCGAGCTAACAGCTATTTTTGATAAATATAATATACCTCTTACGAGAAGAAAACCTAATAAACGACGGAGGAAAGCTGGAAATTTATTCGGCGTCTCTCTGTCGACGCTACTGCTCAGGGACAGTCAATTGACGAGCGAGGAGAATAACATACCACTAGTGTTCCAAAAGATTTTTAACGAACTGACGAAACGTGGAGTAAAAGAAGAGGGCATTCTTCGTGTTGGCGGCCATAAACAGAAGGTAAGTGTGCAATAGAAAGTCGTTAATTAAAATATAGAAATGGTAATCATAAATAATTAAAAATAAATATATAAACGTTTGTATATGTGGTAATTATTGCTTACAGGTAGAAATGATTTGCACGGAATTAGAGACAGATTTCTATTGTAAACCAAAAGAGATGGATAAATTGTTTAAACGAACTCCATGTCATGACTTGTCAGCCGTCTTAAAGAGATTGTTGCGAGACTTGCCGCAACCTCTTCTCACCGTTGAGCTGATCGACGCCTTTTACCAGAGTCACGGTTAGTAAGGTGCTGTTCATATTACATATGTATATCTATGTGTACATTAATTAATTGAACAAATAATTCCATCCATAGGTGTCAAGAGTCCGCATGATTTGGTATACTCTCTCAATTTACTGACGTTATTGTTACCTGTTGAGCACCGATGCACGTTGGAGGCGTTGTTGAATTTCTTGAAGTTGGTCATCGAGAATCAAGTGTGGAACAAGATGTCGATACACAACGTAGCGATGATAGTGGCACCGTCGCTGTTTCCACCGCGGTATGTTCATCCTCGAGACCGTGCTGACCTGACCGCTCAAGTCAATATGGCCGCCATATGCTGTCAAGTAACAGAAGCTCTGCTCAACAACGTCGACAAGTTGTGGTATGTACCGACAGAACTTATAAATCAATTGCGCCGGCAATCCGAGGTAGAGAGATATCGTAAATACAAGAAAAAGTATTATTGATTACAATTAGATGACTTAAAATATTTAATCGTATATGCGTATAATTTTACATATATAACCCTAAGTAACAACGGTGCCTGCCTGCAAATTATGAGATTTGCAGCTTTTCGTTTTGTAGGTTATAAATAAGACGTTTAGGTTAATTAAAATTAATTTTTATTTTTATTTGAGCGTTATTTAAGCGATTATTTTTTAATAGTCGTTCAGAGTCAATATACCGTACCATATTTTTCACCTCATTTTTAATATGCTTATAATCGTGTTATTGCATATTGTATTTACTGCAAGTTTGCACGTATATGTGCAAGTAAATTAACAATTTATCCGTCTCGAGGTGCAATAATTTAGCAAAATAGACTTTTCACATTCTTGTCTATATATTAGAGCAATTACATATAATTTATACAAGAACAATTTTCCGTTTAATACAGACTAAAAGAAAATTATTTCTGTCCGGATTTTACGTAATGACAAATATTAATCTGCATATTACGATTGCGCAATAAGAAGTAACAATTCGTATAAAATAATTTAATATGTTAAGTTTTTCGATCGGGTGCTATTCGGGTACCTTTCTCAGTTTATTTTTTAATCAGTAATATTTATTTACATATGTTTATCGATATGCTGTATAAGATATGCTACTGTTAATTTCGTACTTTACATAATCTTTTACATCTTTACATAATCTTTACTTTACATAATTGTATAATACAATACGAGTGGCATTTCAGATAGTAGTTGGTTTTAAGTTTCATAATTTATTTTATTATTGTTAATAACAATTATAGAACCTCATTAGGTTGATTATAGTTTCATTGATCGTTACTCTTGTGTGTTTGAAAGTTCTCTTTTTATTTTGATTAACTTGTAGGACAGTTTAACAAACATAGTCATCAGGAATAATATCTCGATTAATTTTGAAGTGGCCATTATGGAGTCAAATTTGTCGTTATAATCACGGAAATTCTGGTTGTTGTTTATTTATGTGATTCTGATTTTTGATATATAATCACGTCAGCTATATGTTTTCTTATGAAATCAAGTAAAACAGGATTCCAATAGGTTGACGTTTATCTAAGATCTCCAATGGTGCGCGTCTCTATCATCGTGACATATTGTTTTCACAGGAATTTTAGCGTGTCATCTCATCGTTTCATACGCCATATTATCTTAAGACATTGTATATACCATCTCGTAAGTTGTTATTTGCGTTAATAAAGTGCCAAAGAAAATGACGATTGGGTGAATGTCTTCCGTGCGTTGTTCGTGTGCCGTTCGTGAGGTGTGCGGAAAATAATCAAAACAGTGTGGAACATTAGATATATGTTCGCATATCATTAGGATGGATGCTGCAACTTTTCTGCACAGACAAGCTATTAAATTGTTCTATGTTATTTTAAAAATTTTCAGGATCTTCGAGCGTGCCGTCCGATGAATCTGTAAAACAAATATTGAAATATAAGAAATTACTTTCAGTTATTTTCCTCAAAGAATGGTACCTTACGTGAGAAAGACTCACGCTCATCTGCTGTATCTTCCCATGATTGTTCCTTCGACTCTAGATCTTGATCCTTCTTCATTATATTCCCATCTTGCAGTATTGCCTATGTAATTTCGAAAGTGAGGAGCCGGATAATTAAATTCATACTTATTTCATATTTATGATTATAGCATAGATGATTCAGAGTCTAGTACTTGATCTTGCAGATTTGTGTCATCTTGATTTTGATTAGTTTCAGTAAAGCCACTTGGTATTGTTACAATATCACGGACAATAGATTGCATTGTAGTATTTTGCACGTTATTTGGCCCATGAAGAGTTGTGTTTGCACTCACTTCGGTCGGATGTACGTTGATGATGGTTGTTTGTTTCGATGGACCTAGAATCTCAAATTATCAAAATCAGAATGTTATGTATCTCGATATTTTTCGATTAATATTAGATATCGTGACTCCTTACATTTCAGTGTCTTCTTTTTGAAATCTATAACAAAGTGAATATATGATTATCTTATTCCACCAATTTTATTTTATTAATTTGGAATTGTATCCATGTGTCCATGTAATAACCTTTTTATATTTCAGAACTAGGTAAGTTACATATTTCTACTTACTATACAGTTCTTTAATGATCGTGTCGAATTCAATCGTATTGAATAGATAAAGATTTTTACGACGATCGAAGCCGACAGAAGCTAAGGCCAGTAAAATCTCCCAGTCGTCTTTCGAGCCGATCGCAACGATTCTATTGTCATTAATTTTCATATTTGCAAGGATTTCCAGGTAGCGAGATATATGGTTTGCGTCGACAATTGTAACTACAGAAGGAAAATTAGCAGAAATTACGTCGAATCAATAGCATTCCTCGCTTTGTTGTTTACCTACATATCACAACTTTTTTTCCTTTGTGCGCCGAGAGGTGCTTTTGTAAGATACTGGAATGCATTTCTTGGCGACTGTCTTTCACGCTCGATTTCTTAGCGAGATACTTGACCGTATGTAGCACGGCGCAAGTGTCAGTTTGATTGAATGGCAATTGAACCGGTGGACTCGTCACCAGGCAATACATTCCCATTTGGAGATTATAATTCATCCTGAAATATTAGCGAAAAGACAAAATTCCCTGAATTGATGACATAATGATCAATGAAATGCTCACTTACGGAAAGATATTGAGAATTCGCTCGATAAAACGCAACGATAGCGATCGTATTCCCTCGTTCACGTGATCCAGAATGAAGTAATAGCCCGCGCTGCTTCGTAGATCGTGATCTAAGGATCTCACCATTCGCCTCGTGTAATCCCTCGAGGCTGCAAAATATTTTTATCTTGCGTGAAATATCTTCAATACCCTGGCGGAAATATTTCTGCAAGAAACTACAAGAAACGTGAATTGGAACACTTTCAGAGAAAGTAAGAGATCATTTCAGACTCTGTAAGAATTCGAAAAATTGCGTTTCTATGAAATTCTTTATTCATTGCCTGAGTAATTATGCAATTTCTTTCTTTTCTCTAAACATTTACCTTGAAATACTGAAATGTTCCTAGAAAAAAAAAATGAAGAGTGGTAAATATGGAGGAAAGGGACTACCCTTCCAATGTCAATAATTTTCATATTTGTCATCAAGGTCCCCCATTATTCCCATTAATGTTATGAAGATTAACATATTGTTATAAACAATAAGCGCAAGCTATAATATAAGATTATAGAGATATATAATATAAGATTATAGCTTGCGCTTATTGTTTATAACAATATGTTAATCTTCATAACATTAATGGGGGTAATGATCTTGATGACAAATATGAAAATTATTGACATTGGAAGGATGGTCCCTTTTCTCCATATTTACCACTCTTCATTTTTTATTTCTAGGAACATTTCAGTATTTCAAGGTAAATGTTTAGAGAAAAGAAAGAAATTGCATAATTACTCAGGCAATGAATAAAGAATTTCATAGAAACGCAGTTTTTCGAATTCTTACAGAGTCTGAAATGATCTCTTACTTTCTCTGAAAGTGTTCCAATTCACGCAGTTTCTTGTAGTTTCTTGTAGAAATATTTCCGCCAGGGTATCGAACTTGCGCAAAAAAATACACATAATGATATGATTGTAGGTATTATAACTGATATAAGTGATCATTTATATGAATTTTTCGACTATTTAAGATTACTCAAGACCATTTTTAAGATTATTTCAATCGTTATTACTTTACTTGGTATTAATTACCGAGACATAACGGCATCTCGAGCCAATTTTTCACGGTATTCCAACCGTTTCGATGCGTGCATGATACATTTCTTACGCCCAATATTATAAATCCTTTGCCGCAATGTAATACGCAGTGTTTGCCGTCTCGCGTGTCCTCGCACGTCCAATTACCGTTCCTCACGGGTGGTGTTACGTCACACGCTAAAACGTGACAAATCTCATCGTATGTTTGTTTAGAAAAGTCAAGTTGCTGTTTTTCTCTCCTTCATCTTAATCTCGCGTACTTATTTTACAAACGAACGGCTGCTTGCTGCCGCAATCAAGGCCATATAAATGCGGCTTCACGTGATCGCTGCGATCCAAATTTAGGCAGGTCGACACTCCGCTGTAATAATCGAGTTGCACGCTCATGTTTGCCCACGGTGGGAATCCGGAAGAGTCCTTCTTCTCCGCGATCCTCTTACCGCTTTGCGCCCATCGCCACTCGTTCGGCTTAATCTGGTGTCCTCCGATCCAAACGTGAGTTATATCTGTATTTGTAAGACATTTCTCTTTGAGATAGAGAGAGTCTTCTACGGCATCCATTCTACCGCACTTGTATTATACCTTTGGGATGATCGCCCATCGCTTCGACTATCAGATTGGTCACGTTTATGTCGTTCATATAAGCCAGCACACTACCCTGCTCGTTACAGAACGCTCTGCTCTCGTGCCAACTCTTCTTCATCGGATAAATGACGTAGATGCTGTCATTGTACATAAATTTCATCGGTTCGTTCAACCAGTTGCCGGTCTCGTCTTCCGGATCTGAAGTAAAAATTAAGCCGTAAACAACGCGATTATCTTTAACGCCGCGCGGACGAAAAGCAGCATAGGGCTGCACAATTTTCTCGTTTTATTATTCTAAGAACTGTGCGAATATAAATTCGCGAATAGCAGCCGCAGATAACCGCGGAAATCGACAAGCTGTCGTATTCGCGTCCGCTGCCCCGTGTCCTCGCAATTATCGTAGAACAGTAAACGCACATTCCTCGCATACGAAGTCGCGTTTGCGGTCGCATCTCGCCTCGACGAAGCTCGGCGTGTTGTCCAGATGTCGGTCGAGGAGCAGGCAACCGTCATTTATCTCGGATCTGCCGAATCTCCACGGTGGGTAGCCACTCTTCACGTCCGTAACCGGGCTCAAACTCGTGCCTGTGGGCATCCACAGCCACTGTCCATAGGAGTAGTGCGCTCCGATCCAGACGGTCTCGAAATCTTGCGGGAAATACGGATTTTTCCCCCATGAGAAGAGACTAGATTGATCCGGATTGTATGCGTAGCCACATATCTTTATTTCAACTTTATTTCGAACCGTGATTGGTATTTTATGAGTAACAGTTAACGCTTTTATTGTCACACGTATGAATGTACGAGATGTGACGAGACGATGCTCCCATAGGCCCCGCGAACATCGCGAAGCCGTAGCCGTAGTTATGGCTTCGATGATAAATTCAACGACGGAATCAGTAATCGCATACTCTTACCGGGTCGGGTCTTCGTCATGCTGTTAGCGAGAATTTCTATGACGTTGGAGCTCTCCATGATCGCCAATCTGGCGCCCAATAAACGGCAATGTATCGCGGCTTCTTCCCAGGTTACCCTGGCGTGGTAGAGGACATACGTGCGGTGTTGAATCCGCAGCCACTTGGATGGCACAGGTTTGCCGACGTCCTCCTCGAATCCTGCCGGCAGAAATCCAAATCTTTTTCGAGACTTTGCGAGATTTTGCGAGAACACGTGGCGACGTACGAAGGCTAAACAGGATAAATCCTGTTACCCTTTTCGCAAATGAAAGGCCGCTGCAGCCGGCAGTCGAGGTCGACGAAGTTAGGATGAGAATGAGCACGACGATCGATCGCTAGGCACTCTTTCATCGGTCGCAACGGCCTTCTGCTCCACGGAGGATAATCTTCCGTGTCCGGCTCCAAAGGTATCTCGGTGTTCCTCCACGACTCGACGCGATTGTACATCCAAGACCATGTGTTTCCCAAACGTCGACCTCCGAGCCACAAATCTTCCTCGATTTCTGATTTCGATGGGTTTCAAAAAACATCAGGGTCCAGGTAGAACGACGGTAGCTTACAGTCGATTATGCAATTACCTATGTTGGAGTCCGCGATCGATTGTGCGACGCTGATGGCTTTCTCCATGGTATCTAGGATAGCGAGCCTTGCGTTGTAATTACCGCACAACACTCCTGCTTCGTCCCACGTCAATTTTTGAGAGAAGAAGAAATATTGCGTTCCGTTCAAGTTGTAATACTCGACCACCGGTTGAGGCTCGCTTTTACCTTCGAAACGATCGTTAGCTTAGAAAAGGAAGTTGCGTTCGAGAACGGAATTATTTTCTCCTTCGTTTTTATCACGGTACGTACAATGTTTCTCGAGTATCGCTCGAGTATTCCAGCCAGCTTCTGCAGCAGGATGTAAGATATATTATTTCATGAAACAAGAAAGAGAAAGAGAGACATAGCTTCGCAGTCTTACCTGATTTATATATTTGATATTGCTGTTTATATCGCATTTCCGCCGTGGAAGTAACTAAAAGATAAAATTCGCCATACGAATTTTGGATTGTTACTTTGGTATTACTTTTTGCCGCTGTAATTTCGTATGATACTCACTTGTATTTAGTACTACAGCGACAATACAAGGGAAAGTGTACGTCAGTAAATTTCCTGACATTTTGACAAACTTCATTTAAACCTCCACAGAGGAATGATTTATTAGCTGTCCACTTGCACATATACTCAAATTAATACACATACACATATATCCAAATTGCACATATACCTAAATGCACACAGAGCCTTTAGTGTTTCTTCTTAATCCACGCAACGCATTCTTGGCTAACCTTCGCATTTGCGTTCCAGAACCGGTATGCCATGTAAAATTTTACGTCGACTGTGTGCACTTGGCATTAGTTTACAAAGCAGCGTGATTCATAGGCGTATTTAAGGCATGATGTATGCCCTCGGTCACCGGTCACGTGAAATTGAAATCGAGTGATGCGCGTGCAGCGTATCGTTAAAACTTACTTATCGTTATGTACGTGAGGAGAAATTTTTCTCGTGATACTTTTACATCTTTTACAATCTTGTCGGATGATTACATTTATTAGCGGAATTATTGGTAAAAGCATTGCGAAATTTTCGAGTTTTTCTTTCACTCTGAAATCTGATATCTGAAAAATGTGTAACATGCGATAATGTTATAATTTTCGAAAGTCGCGCGCGAAAGATTCATCGCACAGACGCGATGACTCTTTCCATGTCCGCATCGTCAATAATCGGCGCGAACAGTTCTCCAGCCAATTCCTGAGGGCAACAACCGGTGAGTATAGGTAAGACAAACAGGATCCTGATCAATTTCTTAGCACGATCGTCTCGATGCTGATGATGCCGGATCAGAGCCTCCACGGCATTGTCTCTCGCCCGCGATGTTACGCGAAAGCCGTCCGCGGTATTAGCGATTTCTGCAATTTGAGGCGCGCATACCTGATCAATTTTGTCTCTTGTGTCATCTTCATTTTTCTTCTTAATTATGTATTTACTTCTTATTTACATTGCTTTTTATTTACCGGGTCGACACAGGACGAACGTGTCCAAGATGCACAGCTCGACATCATCAAGCTGCAGCTTGGCGATCGCGATGCGTGCCGCGGTCAGATAAGCCGATGCACCGCCGTTTGTCGCTGCATTTTGCCCACGTATGTTCGTTATATCGACTGGCCATGTGGCCGCGCGTAAAATGAAAAGAGCGGACCAACCGCGACGGAGAATTTTATTTTGCTCCTCCAGCTCTAGCAGCGAGAAGTCTCGATGCCGACGAGCACTTTGAACGGCAGCCAGGAATATCTGCGCGGAGATCTCGTACTGTATAGCCGTGCCTGATAGAAAAAAAATTTATGCTTATATCCTTTTATATGTATTATTTTATGTTATACTTTTCTACGTTATATTATTTGTTATTACGTTACGTTATATTTTATGTTGTATCATTTTATGTTATTGTATATTTTCTTTACTTAGCTCTGGAAAATAGATGTCGCGATATGTTTTGCGATATATTTTCAGGGCTAATTTATACATTATTGCGATCACCCGTCGCGAGAATTGACGACTGAAATATCCGGTGGGTGAAAATTACCGGGCGATATTCTCGCAGTTGGTTGTATCTGGCGCGACAAGACGGGAAAGGTGATCTCTTCCTTGGTGTCGGACTCGTGTATCGTTTTCATTGTTAAAGTACTGTTCAATGTGGAGCTCTTGAAGGGCAAATACACCTTGGAGCTGTTCAAACGAACACAAAGAGCTCCCGTTGGGTTAACTTTGGGCTTCCAGACGGTGTTGGAATTATGCGGACTCGGCAGCGCGTTATTTCGTATTCGCGGCCCTCTCTCTTCCTGCACCGCTGTAGGAATATTCGTGAAAAATTTAATGCCTTGAAAGATCGATTTACTTCAAAAGTTTGATCTCCCGTAGAACATAGATGTTATAAAGGAACGTCCTGTTGTTTGAACTTGCGTTAATAATCACACTGTCACGTGTCCCCGTCACTCTTCACGAGAGGGACTTGTACTCACGCCTTCGTTATAATCGATATGAGAACGCGTAACGACGACGTGGTCAAACAACTTCGCAAGGGGGTAGCTTTAATTCTCTGATCTGAGAGGGTAAGGTTTGTGTACTCAAGAGCTCACCACCGAAGTGATATTTGATGTCGTTCCATGTGACACGTTGTAGTAGCAATAGCTGATAAATTATTTACAAGATTATCCACACAAAAGAGATATGAGTCTATAGTAGCTTATACAATCATTATTTTATAATCATTATTTTCGACTATTATTATCATTGTTATGTAATCATTATTTTCAACTGTTTTAGGGTTGTCTGTGTGTTATTTACGTATATTTTTATATGCGAATTTCGTGACTGTACATTTGTAGACACACAGTCTTGATATTACATTAAAAAGATTGATTCTTATTAAACTCGTATCCGATTAAACAGGATGTTGGCAATTATAAAATATATGCTATATATTTATGCAGAAGAAGTTTTACAAATTTTATTTTTGCAACAGGTAAAATAACAAATATATTTCTCGCGTGCTCTTAAGAAACATATCAAATCAGATTATCATCGAGTATTCTGTTACAAGTCTGCCAATTAAATTCTCCGTGTAACGTTAAAGCCACGTGTCTGGCTGGCTGGCACACGCCATTGTTTGCATCTCATTGAATTCATTACATTTGTTAGACCCTATTGTATCTACTTGTCGACGATGACTTTGCACGTTTTGCATGAGATTTTCACGAAGATATCGTATCGAATTAATTGAACTTGTTACGCATAACATTAAACGATAATTAAATCGACAAGATCAGAATTCGCGATTTATAATTGTGAATTTTGTCGTGAAGAACGGAAGAATTTATTTATTTCGAGCGTAAACGTAAGACGTGATACAGTATAAACTGAAAGTAAAACAACAAATTTGCTTTATCTATAATAATTTCTCTTTATTTCTCGTTTATGATAATTAATGTAGCTAAGTTCAGATGCATCAAATCTTCGCTTACCTGCTGTATTCATGCCGACGGAGAAACATTTCTTTAGACGACAATGCGGACAGAAATTTCGCGTAGCTTTCGCAATAGTGCAAGAGCCCGTGGCTAGAAGATGACAAGCTCGTCACAGAATTACAATATAACTGTACAATGTTTTACCTCAATTCAAGATATATACCGACCTATGCAGGTGAACAGAGCGCCGCGGCGCACAGATCGCTTGAAGAAGCACGAGCAGCCGTCGCAGCAATAAACACCATAATGTTTCCCATACGATCGGTCGCCACATACTTTACAAGAAACCGGTGTGGGTAAAGTTCTCCCTGTCACGAGAAACATTATCGTTCGTCAGTTGAGAATACGAGCAACACCGATACTCATTTTACGAGTTACGAATTTTAACGATCGTTTCCTTTCTCCTCGCGATCTCAACGCCGTTTGTATCGCATGTGTTTTCTCACTAATAGCAGCCACTGAGATATTACAACTCGGCTCTTATGGAGAAGATGAAAAAAGACGCTTATTTACCCATGTTTGTGTGCGTCTACTCTACTTCGCAAGCTTGATATCGTTGCGCGCAATTCGTGAAGGGCTGACCGCGTCGCGATGTCTCGTCGTCGATTGCGAGTGATACAAATGATCGCGCCCGATCGCGTCCGCGGGTGAGACCAAACTCGGACACGACGTGAAACACACCCCTTATCCGAGGAAAGTTAACGTCGATGGTGGTGGAAACGGGGTGGTGAATCGGATTTGTCCGACCTGTCACTCGGAACGTCAGGATGCAGAAGGATAATATTTGCGGTGGACTGGTCGAGTGTAATACCGTTCCTCGCTCGTGAAATTATTCCAGAACAAATCGGAAGAAGAAGCGGTATTCGGTGTACCGTGGCGAAAATAATCGAGATCGGCGCGTTTTCAATTAGCGTTAAATATAACTGTTCTCGATATGTATTCGTAAAAGCAAAAGAGAAGCGGCGTGTTCGACGATCTAATAAATATCTCTCTATCCGTGACAACGTAGGATTACAATATCTTTTATTACGTAAAAGAGATCTTAGTTTTAATTTCCCTTTTTTCTTTACAATATCTTGGTGCTCGGTGGACGTACAAAAGTATGCTAAATAAATGTGCTCACAGACTAACACTGCTATTCTCACGTGTACTCGCGATACGAATTTCAATCAACAAAAAGGTGATTTCAGCTTCTTTTTTATTTATCAGCGATACAATCAGGCGTCAGAAACGCGTCCGACTTTACACAAGTATAATATCAAGTAGACTTTTTGTCGTTGTACAAGGTGGTTTGTAGTTGTCCTCGGCACTTCTGAACATGTACAAATAACTTCTCCCCTCTCAAGCAACATCGTCTTCCTTCGCGCATTGTGTCACTATGTCGTCAACATATTGATCGATGCTATCGCATCGATAATTTATTTGTCCATATTCAAAGGTTCGAAGGATATTTATCGTAATGGTGCAGTGCGAATTGATGATTTATGCTTCATTCGTCATCGAGTCCCTTTTCTGAGTCACCAGAATATTTCAAATCGAATATCTCTTTTCTCGGCTCACGAGAGAAAACACAATTTCCGCTTATCTTAATCGATAATAAAAATCATCTTTATCGCGCGTCGCAAAAATAGTTAATACAGGAACTATACATAAAAGTTTCATTGTCTCAATTAACGTTAACTAAACGTATGTTTCAGGGAACCGTAGCAGCCTTGGGGGCCTCGAGTCAATAAATTATAAGGATGGCTCATCATCGTCATCGCCTTCCTCTTGTCGTTTGCGGCAGTAAGTACGTCGAGGGGGGGAGGGGTGGCTCACATCAGGCATTCGCTTCTTCCTTTGGGTCGGGGTGAGTCCTTATGATATTTGTGCAAAGGTTATCGTTATACAAGTCTGATAAAATATTCTTGTGCCTCGAGAAGTCTTTCGCTTTGCCTCGACTGCTATTGAAAATTTGCATCTATCACTATCTCGTTTCTCGGTGAGCTTACATAAATTTAACGTCTACCGTGTATATACGTCCGTAAGATCAGATAAGTAGGGTATAAACCGTACATTTTTTGGTCGTCTAAGAGAAATAATTCCAACGAAATGATTCAGCGTATATTTCGGGCGATCACGGGCGTTATCGCGAGCAGTCCTCCGATTCGGCGTCACTATCGAATAAATCGGCGAGATCGCCGAGAAGGCCGAAACGGTCGAATTATCTCTAAAACTGCGGTGTTTCACCGTTAACGATTATTTACAATTAAGTACTTCGCGTGCGAGCGTTTGCCATAATAATGAGAAGTAATAATCGTACTGGGGATTCGGCTTAGGCGAGGACGTGCTATTTCGACACTCAAATGACGAAGGCATCTTTCTCATTTATATTTATCGATATGTTGAGACACCATTACGTGTGAGGAATACAGCGTGAGAAAGCGCAATGCCTCGTCATCTTTTTAAACGCAAAGAATAGAGACAACATTACCATTCACATCGATCCATTTTTTCTTTTCTCTCTCTTTTCTTCCGATAGGGCAGGCTTTGTCAGAATAATCCGCCGTATGTATTATCCTTGTTGTGCGTCGTGCCTTTGTCAGATCAGGAAGCACTCTTGCGTTAATTATATTATTTTCTTATAATTCGGCTATTTACATGTGTCGGGTATATTCGAGCGCACACAAGAGCGCGTGGTTAAACATGCAAATGTGCCACGTCGCAACGTATAAAATGTTATCTCCCGTTCGTTTCGCCATATTTTTATTAGCTACATCCCATTTTCGCGCGAGTCCCATCATGGTCGTCAGAATCAGCCGAGCGAACGTCCTTCCATCGTAATTTCTACAATCCCTGTCATTGACTAGAGATCCAGTTTCCCTCCCAATTAGGATAGCGCGCCTGTCTGCAGCAACACGCCGTCGAACCTGACATCTTCGAGGCACACTCTTCGATGGTACACCGTCCCTCCCTCTTCGGAGGCACACTCCTCCGTACTTCTCGCCGTACATCCAAGTGTCCGTGTAGTAGATTTCTTCGTGTTAATCACCTGCTCCTAGAATCGAGAAACACTTGCTCGACCGACGACCGACTTCACCTCTCGGTTTCTCGATGACCCGTTTCCCGCGTGTCGACTTCTCTCTTGTCCGAGGTCGGTCGATCTTTCGAATTTCGAAACAGTTTGCACGTACAACCGTCGCTGACTAGTCCCACGCTCCGGAAGAATCGCTCTTCCACTCGTCAGAGAAGTATCTCGAGCACTGTAGAAAACCGCGTCTCGCTCTCCTCTCCTCCTTCCCCTCTCGGCCCCTTGATTCTGTGATTCCTCAATACGAACGCCAGCGACCCTCGACATCGGCTTCTCCGACGCACATCCGTTCTTGACTAGTCTCGTGCCGCGGATTAGTCTTCTACCTTCGCTCCGAAGTGTTCGGACCACCGTTGTCGACTTATAGTCATCCTCAGGATGATTTCGATGGATTTCCGATCCGTCAAATGAATTACGACGAGGACGCGAGTAGTTTCGCCGCCGCGTGATGCTGATGATGATAGGGCGTCTCTTGGGCGCCGTAGTAGTTCTGTTGCTGATGCTCGCTGTTGGCTGCGAGCTGATGAGGATGCTGGTAGTAGGACGCGTACGGTTGGCTGACGACGCCGTCGCAGCTTCGCGGTTCTGTTTTCACAGCGGGCACGCTGCCGGTGGCTAACAGCGAGGTATGGCCGAGGTAGACGGGGCGGTCAGTCGACGTCGACGAGCCCGACGACTTGGTCACCTCGATCTGATGCTGCTGTTGCTGCTGCTGCTGCTGCTGCTGTGGCTGCTGCTGATTGCTCTTTAAGTCTGCGACGATAATATTGCTTTCCTTTGATATCTCGCAACGTAGAATAATGGTTTGCTTCGGTTGGCTGGTTGGCAGGTTGGTGCCGCGTTTTTGGTCGAATTGACTCCAACATTCCGTGAACACTTCAGTTCGCTTTATCAGGACACTTCAGCAGCAATCAGGCTGCTCCTCTTTCAGATAAAACGAATTGAAATGTTCACGAAGCGCTCGTTGGGGACAATTAGACGAAAAAATCGCTCTCAGTCCGAAAGCCAAACAAATAATTTTGTTCTAGTCGACCAACTATTTATAGTCTCGTTTCTCAATTGTGTTATCATGTTCTTTCGCAAACAACGCGGGAACGTATGTAATTTGTACCAACCGGTGGAGGGAGAGGAAGTGGTCGAAGCGTTAGTCTCATGATCCCCCGTGGACGACCTTGCGTTCGGCTCCGGGGTTTTCTTCGGTTTTCTCTTCCTCGTCTGTATGCCGTCCTTCCGCATGGCCAACGGCCTGTTGACCCCGTGCAATTTGAAGTACAACCCGCAGGCGTTGCACACCGGCTCGCCCTCGTTGTTGCGCCTCCACAGGGTGGTAGTGCGAGTACCGCAGTTTGTGCAGCAAAGCCCAAGTCGCCTCGTTGCGGTCTGAAATTCCGACATCTGTCCCATTTGTAACGCACGCTGTGATGCGGCTCGAGTCACGCGGACGCGATTCAATAGAGAATGTCTTTTGCAGTTTTGAACGCGACCGAGAAGAAGAATCTATCTTGAAACGCGTGATCCAAAAGATTTCAGTCGAATTTCTCGTGAGCACCCCACCCTGAAAAATTCTAAGTCCCTTGAGAATCGAAAACCCCTTCTCAGTGCGCGCGCGTGAGAGAGAGAGAGAGAGAGAAAAGATAGATAGATAGTGGAACGATCATTCGTGGAGGAACTTACCAGGCGTTTCGACGGCTTGATAAGCGGCCTGTTCATGCCGTTCATCTTGTGATAAAGTCCGCATGCGTTACAAAGATAATGACCGGTGCCGTCTCTTCGCCAAAGCGGCGTCGATATCGCCCCGCAGTTCACGCATTCGCGACCCTCGCCGAACTGGAAGTCCATCGCGGTGTCTGCAATCGTTACACATTCATCGTTCGATTAAAGCGCCGACAAGCGATTGTCTCTTGCTTCGCGGTAGACTTTGCACTCTTTTTCCACTCTCTGACAATTTTAGTGTCGCGACGGAAACTGCGAAGCGCAGCTGATCACACCAAGTGAGAACTTTTCCGTCGAATTCACCTCGCTGCGACGTCAGATTTATCTACGTCACTCCAACTCCACGACTCTCTACTCGCATCCGCAAATCGAGGGCAGGGGCGGTAGGGGGATCGTTTTTGTGCTCTCGGTGAGCTGACAGGATAAAACCGCTCTTAACGTCTTATCTCTCGAGTCTCTCTCTCTCTCTCTCTCTCTCTCTCTCTCTCTCTCTCTCGGATGTCTGCAGCGGGGTTTAAAGTTAGACAGCGGCGGCGGAGTGTGCGGCGGAGAATGCCGCGCGCGGCGGCGGCCGACGGTTCCCGCACTCACGGAGAAAGCATCCGCGAGCGCCGTTCTGAACCGATTCCCGGCGCTGCGCCGTAAAACACTTGACCGCGGGATCGACCGATCCGGCTCGCTTCAAAGGCGCCGCTATCACTTATCCATCGCACATGGCCCGCCGCGTGCATTCGTCGACGAGCAGCATCCGCGAGGAAAGTTGCCCTCTCCTCGCTGCCCGCGCGCGTTTTCCCTGTCCGTCGCTGTTGCCGTCGCGCCGTTCTCCGCGAACTCCTCCGCCGAACGTCACGAGCCCGTCTATTATTTTCCGCAAATTGTTAACACGTTCATTGTCGGTCACGCGATATCGCGTGTTGCGGCCTCTCACCAAACGGCCGTTTATGCGATTGCTTTTTATTATGAGTGACAAACCAGGACCCTCGAAAAGACTCAGTTCAATGCCAGTTCAATCGTGCAAAAAAACGACTACAAATAAATAAAAGAAAAAATAACTTTGGCCACCACACGAAATTCAAATTTTCAGTCTGACAATGAACGTGTTAATCGGCCAGCGGGAAAAATCGTGTGATAATATAAATATTCGAGTGAGAGAGAATCGATCTGTGCGTACGTATGTGAGATTCTTTCCGCGCAGGGTTACGCACGGCGAATCGGGCGAAGTGGCCGCTATTTATCGCGCGTGATTCACATAGAAAGTGTCGATTAGAAAGCCCCCCCCCCCGGTCGCGCTCGGCTAACGAAAATAGGCTCGCCAAATGACGAGGTTCGCCGCGAGGCGAAGCGTAAAAACGACGACGGCCCGCTTGGAAATTCCACGGGTACCCTCTCGCGGCTCGTCGCTCGTGGTATCGTCTGTGGTTTTGATAAACTAATCGCTGTGGGCTAGGAAATTGTATGCCTCCGCCGCGTATCTTATCGCGGCGGTGTACGGGTAGGTCACATAACTTTCATTTGTTTATCATGACGACTTTACGCGTGATGCACTCGAACGAAGCGCGGTGAGACTCGAGCGCCGACGGATATCCGCATTGCGGGCAGGTAACGTTCGCGTTTCCGTCTTGACAATTCCTCCTCAACCGGTCGATCGGTTGACGCGACCGGTTGACCGGCGACGCGGGACGGCTCGCAGAAGAGAAGGGCGCGTGAACAATTATTGCTGTAAATGCGCGACCGTCCAATCGAACAGTGATGCATATTATACAGGTATTATTGTGGCGAAATGATTCCTCTCCAAGATTCTCAAAGCGACCTTCGGCGCGAGGCGTCGGGTGTCCGAAGAATCCTCAAGCCTTTGCGCTCCAAGCGCCAACCTCGACTCGGTGGGTTTGAGAATTTGTCTCCACACGTGCCGACACGTGCCGATCGACAGACTCAACGATATTGTACAAAGCTTTATAAATTGGCGAAATGGACTACGGCCAACCGTTGATGGAATATCTTTTCGCTTGATTTAATTTGGAAAACTCTTTCCACTCAATTGGACGTGGTATTGACCACGGCAAACTGTCACCGTCGCGGCGAAGTCTGCGAACGCGCAAAGGATGAATTTCGCCATTAACCTTGCAAGTCGTGATTCGATGTGATACCTCGAACTACTTCGAAAATCGAAACTCACTAATGTACGAACCGTAAGGAGACGCGCGCTGGTGGAAGCTGGTGCCCTCGTAGGTCGCCCGCCAGGACGACATCATGGCGACATTCTGCGCGTAGAACGGTGCGGCCGCGGCTGCGGCGAGGGAGGAATGAGGATGGGCCGTGTGCGGGTGTCCTGCGTGCGGATGACCGTGTCCTGCGTGCGGTCCCATCGCCGCCGCGGTGCCGCTCGTGTGGCCGGCGAGTGCGTGATGCGCCGCGTATGTTTCCACTCCGTGCTGCCAGGACGCCGTTTTCTCCCTTCGATCGTAACGCTTCGCGTTAGCCCTTCGCGAGTACGTGACGCGCGTGTACGCGCGGAATTGCGATTTTTCGTTACCTCATACATACTGCAAACCCAAGCGCGTCATTTTAACACGCATAAGCGTGTAATTGGCTGAAGCCTTACACGTTTCTCGCCGTCTTGTGTTTCTCTCTCACGTCGTTTAACATACGTTTAAACGTGCTGTTAAACGATGTTTAGACGAATTAAATGACGCGCGACCGGAACGTCCGGTGTAACGTGTAAAAGAAGAAAGGCTTCAGCCAATTCGACACGCTCATGCGTGTCGAAATAACGCACTCGGATGTGCGGTATGTAACGTCGCGAAAGTCTCCGCGAGTAAAAACGAACGAACACGGCTGCCGAAGTGGGCACTAGCGATGGGCGCGAGCGATCTAGTCTCGCGAGTCCTTTTACGGGGTTATTGTGCAAGAGTGCGGAAAAGTAGATTACATGTACCATGCGGGCGAGGCCGAAGTGGGGAAAGAGTGATATTGCGCCGCCGTGGCTGCTGATGGAATTGCCGGCCTGGACGAGGGAACGTAGACGGGCGCTTGGAGCTGCTGCCCGTGTTGCTGCTGCTGTTGCTGCTGGGACTGTTGCTGGTAGTCGGAACCTGCGCCGTACCCGCCACTTCCGCCCCCGTGGTACATCCTCCCCGAGAGAGCGCTACCACCACGGCATCTGCGGCATGGAGAAAAAGACATGTTTTCTTCTCGCTTTCTCATATGTTGCATTAAAGATTCCCTAATTAAATCAGCCGGCGAGCGATCTTCTCACGATCTTACGGACGGTGTTCTTGTGTGACCGTGAACACGGCTGCACACAAAACGTTCGCCGGGAACTCGCTCAGAGAAAAAAGCGCGGAGGCGCGCGGTTTCGTAATCGTCGGTCGCGCGAAGTCGCACGAGAGCGAAGTGCGGAAGTTAAGAAGCACTGAAGTTCGCGCGACAATTCTTTATTCTTCTCGTCTCGAGCCGTCGACAAGCCCGCCGGATCCTTTTACATATTGCAAGAAAAACAAGCGCTCACGAACGGACCACCGAATAGATAACGCGATAGGATGTTGCGAAAATTTACATTGACTTTGAGCGTTAACACAATTAAGTTCCCGCGGACTGATAAGAGCCTTCGTTCGGCGGTTAGGTCTTCGCGATTGAATTCGTAATCTCCTCACCGGTCATCGATCCGTGAATTTCATCCGACTCTTTTCGCGGACTTGGCACGCGCTGATTAGCCGCGAGCCGATCAGCTGATCGGCCCGAAAGTCCGCATCTACGGCTGCTAATGTTATCACAACAACAAGGTGTTTGACAATCAATGTTTTGGCCAAAGAACTCGACCGAAGTCAGACGCGGACCACGAACCCGTCACGCTCAACGCGCGTGATATTTACCTGTGAAAACATTCGCGAAGATTCTCGCTCGGAATATTACTCACATAATTCTCGCAGACAAACTGTCAACAGTCAACGGCGAATCTCGAACAGACGGTGATAATGAAACACGGTGCTCACCTTAGTACGAGGATGAATAATCGTGCCGTTCGGTGCGCCGGCATCGATACAACGGCAGAGGCAAGGCGCACCGCGCGGCTAAAGAGAGCCACCGTCGGCAATCTTCTTCCGCTACCGCACAGAGATATATCGCCGGCAGAGCCCGCGGGTAATAACATGGAAGCGGCAATAATACATCCTCCCGGAGCAGATAATGCTAATGGTCCCTTTAGCCGATATAACCGGCCGGACATATTGAAGTAACGCGAGCGTCATGTAGAACGACGATGCGCGACGTCGGGCGTGGGCCGCCCGTGAGAGAGAGAGAGAGAGAGAGAGAGAGAGACCAAGGATGGTCGTGAAAAATTCATCCGAGTCCCGTCATGCTCGTCGATGGCCAGCTCTTCTCTTTCTCTCTTTTTCTCTGTCTTACTTGTCTGTGCGCCCGTGATCGCCCGTGGTCGCGAATCGGAAGACCAGATGTGTCTCTCCGACTGAGGCGAAACAACGCGAAATTTCACGTGAGGTTCAGCGTGGTGAGATGAGCGAGCGGGAGGTCAGGATAGAGAGTTGGAGGTGCTTTAATCGCAGCGCTTTAGGATGTAATCGAATGTGATTACGTATTTTAATCGGTCGGATGGCGTTTTTTAAACGCCTCTGAACGATCCCTCGTAATCTCCCTCGTAATAATCTCCCTGAGATGATCGAGCGAATGCGAATTTGCATTCCTGTCGCAATAATTACGGCGATAATAATTACGGCCGAGAAAGGAGAATTCCCGCTCGCGCGCACGCGCCTTTTAGGCTTGTTGCCGTTGCGCGATTTTACAGCGCAGTATGCATTTTACGACGATACCGGCGTTACTTTGCAGCGGCACGTCGAGAATTTATCTCGCGGTATTGTTAGACATGAAAATAGCACACGTGGTCCGATACATATCGGTCTCTCTCTCTCTCTCTCTCTCTCTCCCCCTCTCTCTCCCTCCCTCCCTCTCTCTCTCTCTCTCTCTCTCTCTCTCTCTCTCTCTCTCTCTCTCTCTCTCTCTCTCTCCCGCGGCACCGCGACCATTTCGGTACGTGAGTCCTGCACCGCCCACGAGTCTTATTGTCAGGATACGCATCTCCTTAAGGATAGCCGCGCAAGTCTCGCCATATCTATGCATTCCATTTGAGCACGATGCATGGAACACGCTGCGCTTTGCATCGCGAAATTTAGAGGACGCGGATGCGCACGGCCACCGGCCGTCGAGGGTAGACTGGTGTGCTCATGGCCCTTTGTCCTGTGAGCAGCGGGCGCGTTTGAGTTTTACTCCTCAGCTCGGCCTTGACGTGCCGATTTTGACAGCGTCAAATAATTCTCCCGTTATTTTTATCGCCTCTCGTTGAATTATCGTCGCGATTTCTCAGACCTTCCTCTCTTTTCTTCTTCTTCTCTTTCCTTTCCCTTCTCCCCGCCCCCCCCTCTCTCTCTCTCTCTCTCTCTCTCTCTCTCTCTCGTGAGATGCGAAACAAAAGTGATCGGCGTTGCAACGAGTGTAACATTGATACTCGGCGGTGCTCGGTACCGAGTGAATAAAAGTACCGATACCTAACGAAATTTAAGCATCCCCAAGCGCGAGATAACCCCGGCTACGGGGTGAGTAGATATTGAATTCCCATACGCCGTGCCGCCCACGGTCGTGCCATTGTCTGGGACACGAGCGTTCTCCGGTGAAGCGACCGGAGAGTGCCGCCATGGTCGGCACGTTCCATGAGTCGGCCCTCCGCAACGGGTCCAGGAACCTCCGGAGAGCGGAGGGCAGGTAATTTATGGCCGTCTCCGACGTATAGCTCGCGCGAGAGGAGAGAGCACCGAGATGCATCCGCGTCGAGGGGGACAGGGAGGATAGAGAGAGAGAGAGAGAGAGAGAGAGAGAGAGAGAGAGAGAGAGGAAAAAGGTACTTATTAACATTTTAGAATAAACTCTCTCCGAGGATCGATATTTTTCCCCCGTTATAAGTCTCTCCTCACTCGCATACGCGTGCGATCGAGCCGTCTCTTTCAGAATATAATTTGACATCTCGAGGACTCTTTTTTTTCACTCTCCTGATTTCTTCACAAGTCTTCTCTTTCACAGAAGTCTTGATATTTCCATTGGGATATAATTCGTAGTTAATTCCGCCAGTTTGGGGCTAGTTTACAGGGTTGAACGCACGCGGGCGCACGGCAGAGTGGGGAAGCGCGTTCTCTTCGGCTGATGAAGGCTGAGGTGGAACGGAGATAGAGGAGAAGCGCGGCGGTTCGAAAGAAAGGGGAATCGCCGCGTGCTGGGGAGGGGATCAAATGATAGCCCACGTGTCGGAGCGAGAGAAACACAGGCCTGGATAAAGGCGTCCGACACGCGGGAGGAAAAGAGAGGCACGGAGGCGCGCAGACGCGTCTCCACCTTCGGTGCTGGAACTCTGAGCGTGGAATCGGGGATACCGATAGCGGCCATTGCGGCCACGAATGAACCACGTGTAGGCGGGTCCAAAGCTTTCGTCGCGCGCGTATTCTCACGCACACGTGTGCACGTGAACCTGGGTGTCGACGTGACGTGGTGCCGCGTACGAGAGCGAGCGAGCGAGCGAGCATGCGAGCGGCGCATGCCTAAGTGGATGAAGATTGATCAGGCTCGGGCTTGATTAGGGGTTTGCTGCACAAAGCGACGATCAGTCTCGGACGTATTGTAAGAAATCGACTGTTAAGCCGGAATACATAGAGAGACGCAAGCAACGAGATCCGAGCAACAAGAAAATTAGTCAATCATAGTCGGTTATCCTTGGACAGCAAGGAGATCACAATCCATTGTGATTTGCCAGATTGTTTGATGCTTCAGATTTCCCGTATACTTCGGGCCTTGCCCGTCGTGAATGGTTTTACATGACACGGTGGAGCTGAGACTCGGCTGAAAATTTCCCCCGAGCGATGGCAACTCGCTGATCTCGAGAGCGTGGAATTAATTAAATCTCAAAGTCGCCGGAGCATGGATCGCACGAATCGCGATGGGAACGTGATTGTGACACCATGTTGCACCCGATCGATACCGATCTCGAGAATTGGAAACTGTCGCGAGCTATTGAGTTATGCCATTATTGACGGCGGCGAAACTAGTCGGAGGTCGCCGCGGCCGCAACATGCACGGCAACCCGGCGACTGTGTGTTATTCAGTTGTCATCGTAAATTAAATATCCGATGCCAACAGCTACCGGAATTGTGCAGTTGTGACGTTGCACCGCTCGCAAACGCAGACTGCTAGTAACCCGCGTGAAATTCCAGGGAATCGTAACTGTATCGGCCCGTTTATTTATCGTACCGATTAGATAATGGACTGGTTCGTGCGTTCGTGCGTAAAAGTTCGGTGGTTTTTCAAAATGTTCACTCGGTGCCTGGAAACGTCTGGGAACCGCGAGTACTCGCGACACGCGAGATCGCGAATCTGGCGGTCGGCGGCGCAAATTAGCAGCGCGCGACGGGTGTCACGACGAGAGCTCACTTCTTCGCGATATAGCCGCGTCTCATCGTTTTATACGACGGCGATCTTGTTGAAAACGTTACACGCTGTAAAAAGACGACGGATGGCTCACGAATGAGCGTAGAACGGCTCGCATTTGAGTCGAGATCGGTCGGTGGTAATCGCGCGATTCGCCGCGATCATCGCACGCAACTTTGGATTTTTCCCGATCCGGCTGATAATAACGATTTTTCTAATTGCCGTTAACGACATTACACAGCGCTCGGCGGAGCGTAACAAGCGCTGTCGCGGAGCTTATCTCGATTCGCGATAGAAAAAGCGCATATATATCACGCGGCTAGCTATAACGGCAGCGGTCGAATTAACATAACTTATCGACATTGGAGTCATTTTGATATCGCCTAACAAGGATGTAGGAAAGCGCGCAACCTTGTAAATGTGATGACAAAATCGATTTATCCTCTTAGTATGACGGCGATAAGCGAAATGTGACGAATGCCGTTATCAGCACACGCTGATATCAAGTGTCCGACCGTTTGTAGGCCATTAAAATAATTTACCAGTGCCCATCGTTAATAGAGAACACACCACGCTTTGTTGATTACCGACTTGCGAATGTCGCCAGCGCGATATCACACACGAGCAATGCAATTTCACACGACTTCCGAAATTCGCTTCGCTCGATGAATATTTTCAGCGTGACGCTGTATTGCGACGCGTTATCGCATCGACGGGACAAAAGACAAGGAAAAGAAAAGAAGAAAGAGAGAAACCAAAGCTTTCTCGAGATATATCGCGTGCCTCCTATTCGTCGGCTATTTTATTTATTATTCATCAAGCCGTGCGACATTATCGGCGTGAAAAGCGGCGCTGGGCGTGTGTCACGCGACCCGATGGAAGCTAATTTATTATTAGCCGTATCGCATGAGATCTTTTTTGCCCCGTCGCTATGATTAACACCGCGTTCTCGTCTATTATTATTTAAACATTACACTGGAACTGTTATCGGCCGTCGATGGCGTCAGAGCGGAGGAGCGTGATCGCCGCATAAAAGGAGAGAGAGAGAGAGAGAGAGAGAGAGAGAGAGAGAGAGAGAGAGGAGAGAGAGAGGAGAGAGAGAGGAGAGAGAGAGAGAGAGAGAGAGAGAGAGAGAGAGAGAGAGAGAGAGAGAGAGAGAGAGAGAGAGAGAGAGAGAGAGAGAGAGAGAGAGAGAGAGAGAGAGACGACAGTTCTTATCAATAATCACTCTGATCGTTATTTTATGTGCATATGCGCGTAAGTGAAATCGACATTCTTGCCTCGGGTGGGTTGTCGCAGTCGCCTCTCTGGAACCGTCGATGCTTTCAGCGCACAACTCTATCGCGTCGCTACCGCTATCGTCGGGGGGAGAGAAAAAAGCGGGTACACAGGGTGAGGGGGGGGGAGGCAGGAGAGAACGGGTATCAGCGCTAATGGGTACGTTTAAGGATGCGCTTGAGTCTCTCTCTCTCTCTTTTTTCTCGCAAGTGCGGATGCGATTACGTCTCTCGGGGCTCGTTAATACGTGTACGCACGCACGCACGCACGCACGTACGTTTATTATACGCCGATAATGGCGCGTTGTAATTATATCGACCGCGAGCGCGGTACCCCCGCATTATTGCCATTATTAACGTGATTATGATTTACGACGCGAGATTAACATTAGGTCAATGAGCGATAATCCTGTCCGCGACTTACAAATTACGCAGGTCGCAACGGCTTTGCACTGATTTGCAACGGCGCGCAATCGCGAAGTTGCAGCGAGTGTGCGCGAGCTGCGGTAAAACGCGCTTTATTCAGCGCGAATTACATATTTGAACGACGATACGGCATGTTTGCGGGCGACGTTACGCCGCCGGTCTCATTGTGTCGCGTCTATCGTCGCGGCCGTATCTGGCCCCGTCGCTTTTCGATACGACCGAGATTCCGGCGCATCAATTTCATGGATATTTCCGGGAAATTGACGGTTCGCGAATACGCTCTGCGGTCTAGCGACTACCGCGCTCTCGATATTTTTCTCTCTTCGGAACGAAAATAAGATGCAGGTCCCGAACGCACGGCGTCTGGTCGTCACCTAGCACGCCCTCCTTCTTTCATGGCTAATCGCCGGCGCGAGCAGGATAATTTACGCTGATGCAAATCAAGCGCATATCGATCGCGCGCGGTAAATCACCGAATGCCTCGAGTGTTTGCATAAAGACTCGTTTAACATGCGCGTGCGCACGTTAAAATAACGAAGCGTAGTGTAAGAGATGCATAACGAGTGCGTAATCTCACTCGTAAAACGACGGGGGATGGCGTGAGGATTAACATTTTCTCGCGAGCCAGGATTATTACTATTATCATTGAAATCATTCTCCGATCAAACCGTGGTCAGAGCCGCGTTAGCTATTTTTAGGTATTTTTCGCCTGACCGACGCTAATTTATCGCGACGCGAAAAGGCGCGCGAGCGCGCGCAATTAAGCGCAGCGCACGATTACGAACTCCCCGACGCGACTGCGGCTCTCTCTCTCTCTCTCTCTCTCTCTCTCTCTCTCTCTCTCTCTCTCTCTCTCTCTCTCTCTCTCTCTCTCCCCCTCTCTCTCTCTCTCTCTTTCTCTCTTTCTCTCTCCTCTCCCCGCGAAGAGGAGGGCGATCGCTAGCAGAGCGGAAAATATCGGATCCTCTAATGGGAACCGGTTGAGAAAATAATCGCGTTTCGATGTTACGGACGGCGCCACATCAACGCGGCGCCGTACTTTTCGACGGTCCTCGACGGATCACACGGAATTTAGATGAGAGCCCGGCGGTAAGAGTTGCGACGGGCGAGAAGGGTCCGACGCCACGTCGATGGCACCAGGTATACGTCAGTAATGGGCCCCGGTTAAAGGGACCAAATAGAAGAGCGAGGAGGGTGCGAGAAAGAAAGAGAGAGAGAGAGGGAGAGAGAGGGAGAGAAAGAGAGAGAGAGAGAGAGAGGGAGAGAGACCCGGGTGCTCCTTTACGACGCGTCCCAGTCAGATGTTGCAACGCACCGGGTTATATCGCAGAAGGCTATGCTTATCAGACGTGCGTGTGCGAATTCGAAGGAGACCCCTCCCCCCGATTTGTCTCTTTCGTTTCGGCTCGAAACGCCGCTCGAATTTCATCGGGAAGGCGGCAACAATCGAATCTCGTGTGTCATGAAATTTAACGTACGGTCAGGCGAGCGATTGAAAAATAACTAATTGCCGCGCACGCACACGCGCGTCGTGGTAACGCTAGGTGGGTTAACGCGGATGCCGATCGGCGCACGTGAGAAATGAGTTGTACGCGGTGCGTGCCGGTGGCGAACCCGGGTCCGGGGTCACGTTGCATCTCGGAGTGCATCGTAGGGTCAAGCGGCGCAGCTATTTGCGTAAGCGACCAGACGCGTCGCGGCGACCAGGCGCGAGCGCGAGCACAGGCCGCTTGATCGAAGAGCTTTAATCCGGCGGCATTCGTGGAAGACGAGTCCCTGATGATTACGACGAAGTACTTGGGCGCGTTCTCGGGAGAGTTCTCTCGTCCGCGCGAGGACGGCTGGTGCCGAGGCGCCACGGCGCCGACCGCGTAGAAGGGTTTCCTTGTAGGTCCTACACACTCGCGCTCGCGCACGCACACGCACACGCACACGCGTATCACGCACATCGAGCCGTTGCGACGCGACGCGACGCCACGACGACGGTCGTTCTTTCTCTTTTTTCTCCTCGGCTCCGCCGAGGTGACACACAGGGGTCCGATGATCCCTCTGGGAGAGGGTCTCACCCCGCACTCGAGAAGCTTATCCCGTATCCGTGCGGCACCATTGCGGATCAATATGATCCTCAGCTTGCCGAGTCGAAATTTTGTTTTCGCTTTGCTTTTGTAAATTCGGTTGAACTTGAGGGCTAATCTTGTATTAATATATCTTAAAGATTGTAATCCAGTAACGAACCAAAGTTTCGTCCAAATAACGGACTTTTCTCTCTCGTAATCTTTTTCTTATTTTTCTTTATCTGTGTTGGAAATTCTAGTATAATGCTGAATTTAATTTTCGTCAATGAAACTTTTTGCTCGTGAATTTTCACGAATTTATGTCGAGGGAAAAGGTGCGTGATAGCCTATAATTAATGCAATGTTCATCAGTGATCAGAGAGTATTAATTGACGATTCGTTAAAGACTACGGGCGACATTTCTAATAGGCACAGTCTTGATATATTATTTTCTCCGCATCGAAGCTCATCATATTTTCCGAGTGTGTGTTGTGTGATCCTTCTGCTACTGTGTGTTTATGTCCTTTATCAGAGGGCAACGGGCGGCGGTTGGCGATAGACGGGAGATGACGCAGTCGTTTTTGTACCTTGTTTTGGTACGGTCTACTCTCGCGTATTGCGTACTTCTTCCGTAACCGAATTATTATCTATCGGGCCACCGACCGAGGTACACATAGCGCGACGCGGACTTCGCGTACCGGTACATGCGATAAAACTCGTCGGTGGATCGCGAAGAAGTTCCGTCGGTTATCGAAGTATTTTATCCGCACGAAGTTTTTCGTCCGCACCGCGTTAACCCTTTAACTGCTACGGTCGAGATAACTCGAGTGTGGGAAAAAATGGCGGCCTTGCTACGATCGAGTTTACTCGATTTGGACTTTCAATGTGTAATACCCATCCATCTAATTCAGTTTGTAAAAAGCGTTACCTTCCGATTTATCAGATTTGAGTGACAGTGACCATTATAAAATATTTTATAATTGTAAAAATAACTCAGCAAAGAGGGTCATACTGGTCATTTAGTATCTCAGCAGTTAAAGGGTTGATTAATCGCGCATTTCTCCGATCGAATCCTACGCGGGTATCGGTGCCGGAGTGTCCTGTGACGGGATGTTGAATACGGAAGTCAAGGTGGAGAGGATTCAGGGCACCGAGATGTGGACAGCGATACATTTTCGAGGTATTAATTATAAAATAATTTGTTATACGAGACACACTGCGATAAGGCGATTGTGATGAGCTTGTCAAGAGATTTCTAAATCGAAATTTAGAATCTACACTAGAGTCGATATTCGTAGTTTGTCACGTACATACACACTGTTTGATAAATAATTAATATAATAATATAATTGCATGAGTCTCTGATTATTCGTCAATCTTATTTTCTACTTGGTTCATGTTCACAAGAAATATTGACTCAAATAATGCTAAATAACGATTCAAGAATATGAAAGTGTGATTAATTGTCTCATTTAATAATCGTAAATAATTTGCAAGTATGAATACCAGCCTAGTCTCGTAAACATTGATTTGTCGCCTTTAAAAATATCTTTCTGGACAGTATGTCCCACTTTAAATTTACCGATGCATTTTTATTATTTTTATATATTCCTGTTATTACGCCGCGCGAAGCCAAATTCCTATTAATTTTTACACAATTGTTAGTCTTACAACTCTCTCATTTTTACAACTCTCTCCTGAGTATTCGAGTTTCATCAAAATTTGCAATAAATTTGTAACAAACCAAGAATACGATGTAGATTACGGCAGATGACTGTTTATTGCTTGACTGAAATTTCCCATTGGTCCCCCCTTCAAGTTTGACGAGATTTGTAGGGCCAAAATGTTGAGAGTCGGGTTATTAGCTAATTAGATGGAATCATTAGATGGAAAAAGATTTAAAGTAGCGCTAATGCTTAATAATATCCATAATATTCGTGCGAGCTTTTTTCGCGCGGGTTTTCATGCGTGACGTATAAAGATGTGAGAATCGCGTGCCGCGGTTCTGTAAGTTTGACGCGCAATAAATAAGTACTTTCTCTCTGAAGAGACTCCAGTCACGATTTATCGATCGTCGTGCCGGCAAATCGTGCTTCAGATGTCATGAGTAAAGCGCCAGTTGCCAACTTTTCTTGGAAATTTAATTTTTGCGCGATCGTTAAATGCTGCTGAACGTATACGCGTAACAACCGTTCGCTTGTTTTACGTTGCGAACGCAGGGCATTTAAAAATTTTTATAGAATTCTAATTCGGCGATAGACCCACTCGATTGCGCACACTCATGCGCGGTGCATTATGCTAATTGCTGGCGCTCATAAAGAGGCCGTTCACCGCGTTATCCGCGCTCGAAAGTCTGGCAAATTTATTTACGATTGAGAGACAGAGAGAGAGAGAGAGAGAGAGAGGGTAGGGGAGGGGAGGGAAGGGGAGAAGGGAGGGAGGGAGGAAGAAAGAAAGAGGAGGAGATTCCCTTGTAGCCACGCGCGTGCGAAGCCTCCTTCGATTCTCAATTCGAAAACCGCAGTCAAGGTGATCATGTCGCGTGTTTTCCGTCTCGCTTCTTTCTTTCTCTTGACGCTTCGGAAGAAAGAAATCAAGGATAAGGGAGAAAAAGGCGGACGACGACCGGGTTGAGCCAATAAACCACCAGCTCGACCGTCCATCTTTCAAACGACTCTTTTCTGCGTCTGAGAGCGGCTGCGCGGCTACCTGGCCGAGAGAGGTGCGATGTTCCTCCAAAAATAAATCTTTCGCGCGTAAGCGTCACACGACCGGCCGTGCACGGTGTATTGAAGTAAACGCATTAATGCCGAAACATCGGGCTACTCTTACGGATTATCAAACCTGGAGATGCGAAAAATCGCCATTATGATCCTCTTTCTCTCTTTCGAAAAGAAAATAAATAAATAAAACAAGAAACACGCCAACACAATTCAATTCGACGTCGGGTTTGATTTGATTGAAATTATAAAACTGTTCCTCTTCTATCAAAAGAGTCGTTATCGTCGCGATGGTACGTACCGTGAAAACCCCGTAGTTTTGCGAAATTCCTCACGACAGATCGGAATGTGTCGAGAAGCATCGGCGGAAATGTGCGAGAGAGGCGATATCGATCTTATCCTGTTCAATTAACACGCTCCTCGGGAAATTATGTGCGAGACGCGGTGAGGTAGGTAGGTGCAGGTATCATAAGCATCCTATCGTCCCAGGGTGCCACGGATCTACCTTTCGGTAACCTGAGACCGCAGATGCAAACACCAGATAAGATCCCTCCGAGGGATTGTGGTCCAGTTTCGGCACGCGCCTCTTCCCGTCGAGGTCGTGCGAGAAACTCGTGCGCGTGTTGACGCAGGTGCTCGTGAAGATGCGAGCAGTCGTATTTACGCGATTCCCATCGACGTGCAACGCAGCCGCCGCTGCATTTATATCGTTCCGCATTTATATCTGATAACGAATCACTCGCGATCGCCGCTCGCGATGAAAAATTTCGAGCGCGATATAAATTCTTTTTTTCTTTGTTCCTTTTTATATAATAGACACTTCGAATCGCTCCGAGAAGAGAAAGAAGACACGCTGACTTCTTTATCTCGTGAGATTCGGGGTGATCTTTTTTCGCTATAAAGTCTGCCACCGCGCTGCACATTAAATGGCAGAAAAAGACCGTAATTTTACGAGGCCCCGGACGAATGAAACGGCGACAACGACGAGCATAATGCCTCGTTATTTCTACGAGCGCTCCTGGTCAGCCGCGGGCCGAAATATTCGCCGCGTCGCGAATGACACGCGGCGGCCGCTTATTGAGTGCGCTTTGTCGAGTGCGTATAATTAATCATAAAGTGCGCCGTAGAACGCGCGCGCGGTGTGTGTGCATGCGCGTCCGACCATAATAATAACCGCGAGCGCAGGTGTGTGTGTGTGTGTGTGTGTGTGCAGATGCGTGCATTTTGCACCTTTGAGGCGTAAGATCCCGGATCGGTGTGCACTTATGGCCTAATGTCAATGTTCATCCGACTTAAATGCCTCAGCGCGAGCTCGCAGCCCTCGTCGTTAGTATAAATCTTGGTGAAATAAATTTATTCACGTTTGCGCCACGCGGTTTACGAACACACGCGTAAAGCGAGTGCGCGCGAAGGGAGGAGGCGGAGGTAACGCGCGCGCGCGCGCGGCAGAAAGAGAAGAAAGAGCGAACGGAGAGAAACGGGAAAGGAGGACAGGCTTCTCTCGTACCTGCACAACGAGAATTTCTGCTACTTCGATCCTCTCTACCGTCACGTAGAAATACTCGATTTCCCTCGGCGGCACGTGTATACGAATCGCGCGCGCGCGAATGTGTGTGTGTCTCCACGGTGCATTCGTTTCAATTGCACGAATTAATGGCGCTGCTAGGTGGAGAGGAAGTCTCGGCTAAATGGCAACTGGCACTCCGATGCAAATTTCAACATTTTCGTCGTCGGGCGAACACGGCGATACGGTGCTCGCGAGTGCGCCCGCGGCCGCGGCCGCGGCCGCGCGCGATTAAACACGGCGGTGGGTAGGCTCGGCAAAAGGGAATCGCTTGTTCAACACACATCGGGATAGACGTCTAATGCGATCCTCTGCATTATCGCGAGCGCGAGCGCGAACGCGCTTGTCGCGACCGCGCGAATTATCGTGGGAATGTCTGGGCCTTTTTCATATCGTACGCGATAACGAAGATCGATAGATGCTCCTTCTTCTTCTCTGCCAGCTCTCCTGCCGATGTCGCTGTTGCAGACTTGCGACTTATCTGTCCTCTGCGGAACAATTAAAATGTCGCTCGGACCGGTCTGTCGCGATACTTTGGACGAATCCGCCGGTCTGATTTACGGCTGCACGTATATTCCACGTTGAAAATCGCCGGTAATAACAATCTCCTTTTATCGCTATTTTTATTATTCACGTCGCCACGTCGCGAGGACACCGTGGTCGAATCTAGCAGTAAATCTGAAATACGCTCGTGGAATACGACGACGACGCGGCGCGTTATGCGTATGTTGCGCGGACGTGCCTCGGGAAAAGCGTAGTAGAGATAGAGAGACGCGCATCCGGTGCACCGTAAGCGTTCGGCCATTAAGCGAAATATCGCGAGAAGAAAAAAAGACTTCTCGTATCGCGCGCTTTACCTTTTTATCGCGCGCGCGCACGTTCTTTATCCTCGACCAACTTATTCGGGATATCGATTTCTTGCCGAGCGCCGGCTCGCAATCGGCGCGCAAAACGACGTAACGGCGGACGTTTAATGCGAAGTCAGGATGATCGACGATGCGCGGGTATCGAAATTACGTAACAATACACTAATATATCACGGTCGCACGCTCCTGCTATCACTTGAATCGGTGTACGACACCTTGCTAATTTACCTGGACCTGGACGAAGAGAGAGAGAGAGAGAGAGAGAGAGAGAGAGAGAGAGAGTGAGAGAGAGAAAAGGAGAGAGGAGAAGGAGGGGGAAGAACGGCAGCGCGTTTGTCTGAATAAATTCGTCTGAAAAAATTTGGACTTTCTAAAAAAGTTTTACGGTATCCCGGAGCAATAAAATCGGCGTGCCGCTTTTTCGGCTTCTCGGCGACGATTGGAGGGAAGTCGGTAGACCGGACAGGGGAGTTGGCGCCAGGACCAGGCGCTCTGGCTTTCGTTGAGCAATTTGTCGGCCCCGGCGTTACACGGTCGCGGTCCACCTCTACCTCTAGGATACGGCACCGGCGCGGCGTGTCTTCGCCGAAAAGAGCGGCGATATAAATTAGACGTAGCCCCGCGCGGCTTGAGAGTCACACCGCCGTGTTTTCGAGTTTCACGTTTCATGAATGGCACGTCGGGACAACGTCCGTTCGCCATTCTTTCTCGTGATTCAGAAAATCGGTGAGAATCGCGCGACAAGGAGAAGGACCGCCGCGCCGCGCCGGGAGGAAATACCGAGCATCGTTATCCACTGTCGTACGCGAACTCTCGTAAAAACAAGAGATCCCACGAGGAATGATCTCAGCGGTAAAACCCAATCGGCGATCACTCGATTAATTAGCGACTCCGATTCAACCCCCTCGCCGTTGATCGAAATCAAACAACGTTTCCTTTTCGCGTCTCTCGGTCTCTCGGGAGGATTCTGCACGCACGCAGAAAATTCTTATCGAGTAATATTCCATACCATATCGCGTGCCTGACATATATTCACGCCCAAGTGCAAACTTATTATTAATTATATGTTGTAACAGCTGATCAATTTAGATATCTTCTTATCTTTACGATATGAAAATGTATATCATATGTAAAATAGTTTTCCATACTGCCTCCGGGCGTTTGGCATAACTCGAGCATATCCCAGCGGAACAAGCTGATACGGCACGAATACTATTGATAATTCGTAGAAAAATTGTCTACGTGCGCAGCAGGGTTGGCGCGAGGAAGGGAGCGCGCGGCGCGCGTTTCGGCAAATAGCGCGGTGGAAGAAGTAGCACTCGCCGTGTTGCGCTACTTTACACGTCCGCGAAGAACCGCTGCAGCCGGGTGCACACACGGACCTATCTGACGCGCATACCCGGCATGTTATTGCCCAATTATTATTCAATGGTACGCGGACGGCTGGCCGATGCAGCGGGTGCACTACTACCGCGGGCTTTGCGAAATCGGCCGACCGAGCGACGTAAAATTCCGCACGCGTTAAGCAAGTATAAGGCCGGTGAGAGCAAGAGCGAGCGAATAAGCAAGCGAGCAAGCGAGCGAGTAAGCAAGTAAGCCAGCAAGTAAACCAGCAAGCAAGCAAACGCATATGAGCCGCTCGGATCTCTCTCCGGGACCCTTCTCCGCTTACTTGCGCCGTTGTTAGTTACGCACGCCGACTTTTCGCGCGCGTCTGGAATAAACGAGATCTCAATCGCGCATACGGAATAACGACGCGAGCTCGTAAGCACAGCAACTGGACGAGCTGCGACGAGTAGCGTGGTACGTATGTATGTACGGTACGTAGGTGGGCGGGTAGGTGCGTGCGTGCGTGCGTGCGTGCGTGCGTGCGTTTTCGCATTTATTATGCGGGAGGGGAGTTACCTGATAGAGAGAAATAAAGCGCTCACTCTCCATCGGTGACGCACTCTATTCTCGATTCACGCTCTAGAAAATCGAGGGTCGAATTTTCCGGCGATTTTCGAAGCTCGCGAAGCTCTCCTCTCTCGCCGCGCGTGAAAATAAAAAGAAAGCGCTCGTTTGGGATCCCGGCGGCGCCGGGTTTGCCTACTTACGCCTACTTTACATGAAACGTACGGTCGATTCACGTCGCGGACATTCTCCGAGCGGGTGGCGAGTCCCGGTTGCGAAAAAAAAAATGAAGAAAAAGGAAAGAGACAGAGACGCGAAGAGGAGAGACCGAAGAAGAGAGAGAGAGAGAGAGAGAGAGAGAGAGAGAGAAAGAGAGAGAGAGAGACAGAGAGGTAGAAGAGAGACACGGAGAGAAGTTCGAGAGGACTCGCTCGAATCATGCCGGATTCAGGAATGCGCGCGATTGCGGTCGCGTTTCGATCTCGGCTCGCAGCGACGAGTCGATCGCGAGTCAGGCTTTAATGGAATCGTCGGGATCCGCAGACGAAAGTCGCGATGCTTGATCGCGAAGATCGACGATGCTTGAAGGAAGCTCGGGAAATATTCATTTCGCTCGTACGGCCGGTGGTAATTTATCGGTATGAAAATGCATTCAAATAATACTTGGCTTCGCGATTACACATCACGGGGTACGTGTGTACGCATGTGTGCGCCCACTGTGCGTGTGTTGTATGCATGTATGTGTGTGTGTGTGTGTGTGTGTGCATGTGTGTGTGCGTGTGTATGTGCGGAATACGTCGATGACTCTTGATAAATCAGAGCCACCGGCGATTGCCCGGCGGACCTATTAATACGTTTAACTAGATCGTGAATTACACCAGCGTGCCTAGTCCCTTTTGCATATCGAGCGTGCGATTACGAACACGTCCGGCGACTTCGTTATCGTAATTTCGCGGGTTTTCCCACGTGATTATCGATATATTTATACGACACATTTATCACGGCGCGCACGACACCGCTATTCCGTATTAATAGCCGCGTGGAAGCCCGGCTAGAAGCCCGGCTGGAAGCCCGGCTGGAAGCCCGGCTGGAAGCCCGGCTGGAACCTCGGCTGGAAGCTCGGCCCGTAGATCGCCGTGCGGAAATTGATTCCACGCGGTAAAGACAAGATCGCGGACGCGAGAACAAGGCAGGACTGACCCGACTGACTGATACACGACGCACATACGGACGAACGGACGATGAGTTACGTAACGTTGGCTCATTTTCCCCGACGCGGCGAAAAAGTTCGCCGCTCAAAGGTAATATTTTGCTCGTTGGACGTGGGCGCGCGCATGTGGGTACTTTGATATAACACGTGCGCGCGGAGGGCTCTCTCTCTCTCTCTCTCTCTCTCTCTCTCTCTCTCTCTCTCTCTCTCTCTCTCTCTCTCTCTCTGGTGCTGTTTAAATATTTATGAATTACACCACGAATCGCCTTATAGATTTCTATTTTTGCATGACCAGGAGCCCGAACCAGGAAGCACGAATGTAACCTCTCTCTCTCTCTTTCTCTCTCTCTTTCTTTCTCTTGTTTCCCTCTTTCCCTCCGCGGTCGGTACTCCTGCTATTCACTCGGGCCGCGAGGGAGATTTATGCATCCAGCCGACATTCACGCAGGTGCGGTACTCTTGCACGAGTACTCGCGCACGTAGCGCGGAGGTGTAGGCGCTCGTCCGCGCGCTAATAGAAATCTAATAACCATACCGAAACCGTTTACCGGGATTTCCGCGCTGTGTAGCGGCCAAGTCGCTGATAAAGACGACGAATTAAAACAGAGTGGCGATGCCGATATAGGTGTACGTGTGCCGTGCTGGAGTTTGCGGCTATCCCTATTACCGTCGGAGTTCGCATTAGAATATATCGTAACGGGTCGTCGTCGTCGTTCTCGTCCTGATCCTCGTCTTCGTCGTCGTTTAGTAGTTTTCGAGCCGGTCGATTAGGAGTAGGCGTCAGACTCCTCGCTCGCGATTGAGACGGTTGCCTGGTCGGTTGGTTGACTCGCCAGGCTGCGTGTGTCGCGTAGTCGTGGTCGTCGAGAGATACGCGCGCGCCGCTCGTATCCTTTTATTCGGATTATCTCGCGCCGCGCGAATATCGTGGGCGGAAGAGTCGAACACGCGTTACGGCTGACGTTAGGGAGGGCCGACGCAGCCGACGAACGGAGAATCCGAGGAGCCGCACAAACGTGGGCTAATCCGCGCGAAATTGTCGCGCGAGGAATCGTTGGCGCGCACGATCCTCCAAATATGACGTCGTCATCGTCGACGAGGCAACGTGTCTCCGTCGTCCCGTCTACCCGGGCGGTGGCCCGATCGCGATTGGAAAAGCCGGGCTCTCTCTCTCTCTCTCTCCCTCTCTCTCTCTCTCTCTCTCTCTCTCTCTCTCTCTCTCTCTCTCTCTCTCTCTCTCTCTCTCTCTCGTTGGAACTTCCGGTTTTAGTTGTGGAACATGACTTTCCAATAAGCTCGATGGCGCGCGACGGACGGCTGTTGCCGGCATCTGCGGGCAACCCCCGGTATACCCATACACCTTCGAAACGTCGGCTCGTGGAGGCGATGCCGGCCTGCCAGGTACGAGAGTCAGGCTCGTGACGCATCATGCGGCCTTATCTACACGCAATATCTGAGAACGTCCATCCGCGTGCGCGCCATCCGACAAGGGCGAGCCTTCCGACGGGACGAATCTGTCGTAGGGTCGATCCCGAAGACGATTAGAAGCGGAGTTAGCGCGACCGGAAATGCGCTAACGCGCTCGCCGCTCAATCGGCCGGTGACGCGATCGATGGGCTCTCGGCTAACGTTCGAACGCGGCGGCGGCGGCGGAGTCCGAGTAGAGACACGTAAAGGCGGCTGCGATAAACGGTAAAGTACAAGGAGGCAATATAAGTTTCAGCTACGAATACGTGTGAGGGCGTGTCTCTGTGTCTCTACGTCGACGTTGAGACGTTTCTTCGTCTTTCGTCTCTTTTGCTTTTTGTCATATTCAACATGTAGATTGACACCGATACCGAGATAGAGATACCCAGCGAGCTAAACGCGAGCGGTCGCGTGATGGCCGCGTCATCTTGGCCGTTATGGGCGTTATCCATTTAATCTCTGGGAAAGCCGGCTTCTATTATGTCAGTGCAACCGGCTATTACTCCCCATTACAGGGGGCCGACCTGTCATTAGTTCCCCCCTCATCAACGTCGCACCCTCGATTCGTTCAGTTACGATGATGGCGTTTCAGACGCCATCGCAGCAGCCATTCGTTCGCGTGCCTCTGCGAAGCGCGCGATTTTCCACTCCCACGACGCGTTTTATTGCAGCGGCGCTGTTTACGCGCGTTACGCGCATACGCGGATTTGATAAGTGTGGCTAATCGCGGAGGCCGACCCTCCCGCTCCAATAATCGCGCCAAACGCGCACCTGTGCGCCTCACCGTTGCAGCGTACTCGCGGTATGCGCGAGTAATGCCTGCCGTTATCGCGATAGTCCGGATTTGTTATATGTGGGTTAATTACAGCGAGACTTGATTGAATGCGCGACACGTAAACGCGCGCGACTTCGACTTCGTGGACTTGCATTTCTACCTCGTGCTGCGTCGCACGTCGCGCGTATCTCGCTTCCGAAATTTGTCAGTCACGCTCTATCGCGATCCGATCGGGTCGGTCGGGAAATTAATGCGAGTCGATTAATACGGCTGTAATATTCACGCTCCTTCCTTCCCTCCTCTCTCTCTCTCTCTCTCTCTCTCTCTCTCTCTCTCTCTCTCTTTCTCTCCCTCTCTCTCTCTTTCTCTCCCTCTCTCTCTCTCTCTCTCTCGTTACCCCCCTCCATTAATTATGCGAACGTCACCTTCGAGCGCGCGCGCGCGCGCTTCGTTCTTAATTACGACGTGCGGAAATCGTAGCGGCCTTGGGGAGCGGTTCCCGAAATGCAAATGAAAAATACGCTTAATGAGCGCGCGGACGAAAATGAGCATCGCTGCCGAAATCGGGAATAGGTGTAATTATAATATAAAATTCGCCGCACCTTGTCGTCCCCCATCGCGATTCCCTGTCCACCTCCGCCGGCAACACGTAGCCGTTGGCCGCGAGGACGCAGGCGTCCTCAACCATCGTTTCGCCGGAGATAACGCCGGGGAAGTCGCCGGTGGACTGTTCCGCTCATAATTACACCGCGCAATTAGCATTTGTTATATATATATATATATATATATATATTTACATAGAATTCATATTACGCTAAATTATACGCTCTAAAGCGAGAGTCTCGGCGACCCGCGTATCGCGCATCGCGCATCGCGATTGCGGAGCACGGACTTGCGGAACTTTCCGCAGCGATTTCGGAAAATAAAAGTCTGCGAGTCTCAGACTCCCCGACTTCCCGAGATGAGATTCTCGCTGATCCTAATGGAGCCGTTTCTCTTTGCTCGCAGCACTCGGCGACCTGGCGCTTGAGAACCGCTGTTGACTCATTGGCAGGTCGTGTCTCTATACCTTCGACCGGCTCGATCAGCACGACAGGCTCTCCGGAGAACCCTCCGCTTCTCTCGACTCGGCCGGTCTCAGGCCGCGGCACGACTTCACGGTATGTACAATCTACATTAGCTGAAAGCGCCGAAAACGTTGGCGACGACCGCGCTGCCATATCTTTCCGCCCGCTGCCGTTGCCGCGAATCTTGTTCGCCGGCTTGATGAAATATTATTGCGCCCCGTGTTATATTGGTCGCATGCCTGTTGTGACCGTGGCCGGTTGAAAAAAACAGGACGAAGCGAGGTCCCGCCGGTGGCACGCACGTAAACACGCTCACGCGCATCACACACGCGTCCACGCACACGCGCGTGTGCTTACGCACGTACACACACACACATACACACACACACGCACACGCCCGCACGTCGGTAACACACATGGGAACGAGGGCAGGAGCGAGAGGGTCCCCGATCCTCGTAAAAATTCACTTAGCTCCGCTGAATTATCTGGCCGACATCTCATTCGTTAAGTTCCATTTGCACCGAGGGACACGCGGTGCCTTCCGTTCCGCGCTCGCGCGTCCTACAAGTACGATGCACTTTTAACGCACAGTTGCATGTGGAGTACACGTGGTGTGCGTTCGACACGTTCGTACGGTGATTTATCATCTCGCTCCTCGGCGATACGCTTCGTTATACGACGTCATGCGTTCTTAAGGGTCTTACGGATGCGGGGATGTTGGATTAGAGAGAGAGAGAGAGAGAGAGAGAGAGGCCTTATCAGTATTTTTCATTGCCTTCCGTTACCATTTCCTTTACCTCGACTCACGCGAACGCGGCTGTCTCGAGATAATGACCGCGGACCCCGAGGGGCGCAATGTCACGCGCATAGGGCACATCGCGAAGGGGGGCGGCTTTTCGCAGGCGGACACGCGCGATAACGCGCTCTTGGGCGAGAGAGACAGAGAGAGAGAGAGAGAGACAGAGAAGCGACGCGCTAGCGCGAACGCGGCGAAACGAGGCGCGCGACAAGTCGCAATTCACTATATTATTCTCTTAATCCCCGTAGTATCTTAATTATTGAATTTATTAAAGCCGCGATGTGTAATCCCCCGGCGCGCGGGGCTAGTCGGAATTATAATCCTGAGAAACTCGCGCGGTAATGTGGTCACGCCCGAGAGCAGCGGGTCCGGCGCTCTCTGCCGCTCGCCCGCTCGCCCGCTCGCGAGAGAAGTTAATTAGAAAACAAACAGAAAATTAACACGAACCCGGCAGCGCGCGAATCCCTCCGGCCGGCCGTTACTCGCGATTTATCGTAACCCGTCGGGGATCTGGTCGACGGTGACCGGTTTGCGTATATCGCGGGATCGGTGGTCCGACTTGATCGACGATCGAAAATCGCCGATCGCGGATTCGTTTCTCCCGTACGATGCATAGGCAGCAAAGGTTCAGGGTCGCGTAGTTGCCCGCGGCTCTCGGCAGCCCGAGGATGACGCCAAAGAGCCTCCCGCGTGGAGCGGAACCCGCGAGAGTCCTTCTCAGGGTGAGATCGTCGCGCGACGACGCCGATGCGGAAAAGGAATTTTTCCGCGTCAATCGGACGCGCTCGCGGGAGATTTCGGCTCTTGAGATCCGAGCCTCACCGATTCGCGCACCGATCCGACCCTGGAAAGTCCGCTCCTCTTCCGCGACGAGGGACAAACCAGTTTCGTCGTCGTCGTCGTCGTCGTCGTCGTCGTCGTCATCGTCGTCGTCGTCGTCGTCGTCGTCATCGACGACGACGATGAAGGGAGGTGGAGGGCGGGGGAGGAGGGAGGGAAAGAGCAGGCGGCGGCGGCGGCGGAACGATCGCGGAAAAGCACACGCGGAGAACTCATGAAATATCGCTCGATCGCGCGAACGTTTAACCCGTTAACGCGCGTCGGATGTTAATCGATCATACTTTCTTGGGATTTCTTTTCTTTTCTCGTCTGGAGCAACTCGCGCGTTCTGCTGCGAGACACAGCATGCGTGCGCGCGAGCGCGCGTACGCCGGGTGTGCAGTTACGTTACAGGTTTTCGAAAAGTCGGCGGCACTTACGGTCGCCGACCGGACTGCGAAAATCTTCGCCGACCGTTAATCTTGATTTATGATAAGAACTCGAGCGCGATCTGGTCCGTGGTCGATCGCGCTATAATTGGATTGTACGCACAGGATGCGAGACCGGCGCTACCGGCGCTAGCCACCGCCACCGCCGCCGCCGCCGCCGCCGATTTCGTCCTTTTTCGTTGAATATGTCGAGAAAGGGAGAGAGGGAAGGGGGAATGTCTGCGAACGCGGAATTGCAATCGCGAGCGCGCGGTCCGCGAAAGCGCGGCTTTACAGATTTACGACATTGCCGTGCGCGAGCACGGCGATCCTCGCACGCGGTCGCGGCGATTTTTCCGCCGAGACGGCTGACCCGAATTTCCACGGCGAGATTATTCGTGTACATTGTGACTGTGCGAATCAGAGTTACGTGATACGTCGATAATTGAATCGGTAATTGGCGAACGCAATAATTAACATATCGTATAATCCGTTCGGTCACTTCTCTATTAGTCACTTTGACTGACGTAAGTGATTTGTGCGAGGTTACGCTGAGGAACCGCGCAAGCATTCTAATCTACTTGTTATATAAACGCTATTAGCATATCTCGCAACGTTATCGCACATCTGACACCGCCCCATAATTATCAAGAAACACACTGCGATCTGGAGCTATGCGGAAACCGTTTTTCAGCGATTTCCTCTTTTCTTCGGGACGAGGATTTATCTAGCCGGGATCTGCCGTGAATACGCGAAATTAAATCCGCCCACTACTCTTCCTCTCTCTCTCTCTCTCTCTCTCTCTCTTTCTCCGTCTGTCTCTCTTCTCTCCCTGCCGTTCCGTATCGTGAGATATTTAACGCCACGGTTCGTTATCGTCATTAATAGATTATACACTTCGTTCGGGAGCAGAACGAGTAAATCTTAATTAGGTGTCAGTCGCGCTGCCGCGCGACAAACAGAGAAAATTAAGTGAGCTGAGCCCGTTAGCCGGTCGCTGCATAATGCATGCATATGCGCGCGTTTCGAGAGAAGAGAAAGAGAGAAGGATGGGGTGAGGCAGTGAGAGAGAGAGAGAGAGAGAGAGAGAGAGAGGAGGAGAGGAAGGGAGGAAGGGAGCGAAGACCGGTCGAGCGAACCGATCACCTACGAATCGATCGTTTGTGCGTCGCTGTTGAGAGAAAAAAAGAGTAATCCTGCGACACTTTTTGGCAAGGTTCTTCTTGACAAGTGCCCGACGATATTAAGGCGACGATATATATGCACGTACATTCGCATCCTGCTACATTGCATCCACCGGATGTTTACCGAATAATCGGATTGCTAAGCGCGCACACGAGCGCACGTGGAACCGGTCCCGAGATGTACATCGGGAAAATAATCGTCCGGCTTAATTGGAACGATCGATTTGTGCGAGCGACCGACGAGCGTTCTCTGGCAGATTTTCGCGCCGTATGAGTGCAGCTGGAAAATACCGACGATCCTCGATGATCTTGACACTCCTCTTCCACGTTAATCCTGCAAATTCCATCGGACTCGAAGGACCAACGGAAATCCCCCCTTTTTGATGCCACAAATTCTCGTTGTTTCTTCCGCGTTCAAAAGAAGGGCCTGATAAGAGTCTTCAGAGTGGCTCCAGAATGAGCATTTTTTTTTTTTTAGAGAACGAATGTGTCGAAATATTCCAGAGAATGAATATTTGGAAACGATTCTCGCTATAAAGATGTAATTATTTTTGCACAATGTTCTGCGTGCGATGGCGGCATCGAGCGGCATATCCGCGACTTACACAGACGCTGTGGGTGTAATCGCGAGCTACCAACGTTACCCGACGCACTAGCTAGTGTGTTAGTAGTCTGTCCGGCACGACCTACTCGATCCGCGCCGTTTACGGCCGCTTGCCGGCCGCGGCGAGCCCGCGAAAATGTTGAACGACATTAAGCGGACGCGAAAATAATCGCGTCTTCTGTTCTAAGTAACGGCGGAGATTTTGCCGTTTTTCGCGCGGCTACTCGTTACTCGCGGTATTTACTTTGCCGGACGTATTTATAAGGCGCGGGGCCGCGATAAGCGCGGCGCTTCTTTCTTCCCTCTGTGGCCCTGTTGCTCGTTTTTCCGTTGCAACGGCGGATCTAAACCGGTCAAGCACGGCGGATCGGCAGCGGCCGCGGCATAAATCGCGGATATGGCGAGTAAGAAGATCCGCGGACGGCGCGCGACGATACTTTTCCCTTTATCATCCAATTAACGATAAGGCTCCATTACGTTTATTCGCCCCGGCGGACAATTATTATTGCGTCTCGGCGACCGGGGGGACGTTACGATTATTGTGCCCGGTAGATATGGCTGCGATTTTATCGGGGGCCCCCGTACGATATCCGCGCGGCTAATCTGCGAAGTAGTTAAACCGTCCGATGCGCGACTTTGATAAGCTCTCGCCTCGCTCTCGCTCACCTCCTCGCTCGATCCTCTCTTTAGCTTCCCCGTCTCTACTCTCTCTCTCTCTCTCTCTCTCTCTCTCTCTCTCTCTCTCTCTCTCTCTCTCTCTCTCTCTCTCTCTCTCTCTCTCTCTCTCCCCCTCTCTCTCTCTCCCTCTCCCTTCCTCTCCTTTTTTTCCCTTTCGCCTTTTTTATCATTACGCGATAACTTCATCCGCGTTGCCGTTTCTAAGGATGTAACAGTGTAAGGAGCATAAGCGAGCGCTCCAAGTATCTATTTCGACACACAATTTCGATCTCTCGCCAATTTTTATAATTTTTATAATTATTGCGCGTAAAATGCATCTCCCTCCCCCCTCTCTCTCTCTCTCTCTTGCTGTGCGATTGCCCGGCACAGACGTTTTGCATCGGGCAACGATCGTTTCCGGATAAATAACGGCACTCGCGGCTCAATCATCGCCATGAAAAGCAGCTGGTGATATTATATTTCTGCATTTCTTTTTCCCCCTCGCGAGATCTCGTCTTTTCTTTCGCTCGCAAACACGCGCATACTAATAGTCAATAAGCGGTATCGCTTACTCGTCCCGGAAAAAAGCAATTTTCTCATAACAACTTGCAACTTCTCGATCGGCAATGCGCGACAGTGCAATTTCCACCGTGTTCTCCGAGTGCTCTCGGGCTACCGGAGGAAGCTCCGCCGGACCGCATGCGGTGCACCGGCGTCTCGCTTGAATGCATTCGATTGCAGTCGCTGGCAGCAGCCGATGCAATGCGGCGGTGGAGGCGGCGGTGGAGGCGGCGGCGGCGGCGGCGGCGGCGGCGGCGGCGAGACACCTTCGCGGCCGCATAACGTTGCATCGCGCGCGCCGATTGCGCCGCGCGCGGATCGCGTGTCGATTTTTAGCGCATCGAGCAGTGAGCGAGCTCGCGAGCGAGCTCGCGCTCTCGCGAGCGTTCGTCTCGCTGCAAGCGATTTTACCGTTAATCGGCTTACGCAATCGCGATATATCGAAGCCGAGCACGCGAACACGCGTGCCGCGCCTCGATGCTCGAAACCGTTTCCGCGCTAGACGCCGGCTGCTCGGTGTTCGTTCGAAAATCGCGAGTCGGGGAACGGGAAGGTGAGTGTGAAACGAAACGAAACGAAACGAAACCCGTCGAACCTCCCGATTCGCTCCGGATTGTCCGACTGAGAGAAATAGTAGAGAAGAGGGGAAAAGAAAATTATCCCAGCCGCTGAGATTCGTGACGTATCTCTCACCGTTCCTGCGCGCTCCTGCTCAATTTCGGGAATTTTATTAATTATCGGCCGATATTTGTTCAGCGCGTTATTCGATGCGAAGACAATCGCGGCGTCGGCGGAGAAACGCGCGACAAATCGTCGCGGATTCCGCGAGGCCTCGGAGACGCACTCGTGCGACGGCGCGCTTGCCGACGACCGCATGCTGCTTGTCGCGCGACATTCCCGCCGGCGGAGACGCATTAAGGCGAGAGATGGGAATCTAACGTGGAGTTTTATTGAGATTTAATGGAGTTATCGGGTTTTCCCCTCCCTCCCTCCCACCATCTGTGTCGCTCTTCCTCTCTCATTCCGGGACGACGCGAGGCTGCTCATGCGTGCGAATTTACGGCCCACGCCGATGACTTACCCTCGGCCGTTGTGAGAATCCGCCCGAGGATGAGCCGGACACGGTCGTAACTATCGGCCGATCGCGCGAGCCGATCACGCAGGTAATATCGCGCGCGCCGATACAATTTAGCTCCTCGATGCGCGGTCGCATGAGCGCCGCGAGAGAAGGCGCCGGACGGTTTCCAACAATCCCACCTTTCATCTAATTGTGTGTGTATGTGTGTAATATCTAATTGTATAGTAATTATTTTTTTGCCCCAACAAGTCGGAACGGCGCGAGAAAAATGCCGGTTTCTCGTCCTGATACGAGGAAAGGGTACAACGCCGAGCGGCTTTCTTATCTAATTGTGTGTTGTATAATATATCTAATTATATAACAATTATTTGTTTGCTCCAACAAGTCGGAACAGCGCGAGAGAAATTTTTCTCGTCCTGACGCGCGGGCGGCGTAAACTCATAATTTCGCGACAATAGGAGATAATTTCATGAAGATAGAGAGGCTGCGCGCATCCTCGAGGAAAATCCCGCGACGGGGAATGGCCGCAAGTCTCTTGGAATTGCACAGGTGTCCGGCGGCCCGAAAACACGGCCGATTAATTAACTTCGCGCGTGATGAATCGCGGATTCACGCGGGAGGTTAAACCACGGCCGACACGCGGTACGAACTTTTTGAAAGGCACAGCGATACTCTTTGATTCTATCACGCACCGAGCACCGTAATCGCCTCGCTCGTCCTCCCACCGTCTTCGATGATCGATGAGCCGCGTTTCGTAAGATCGACACTTTCGTCGCGTTTAGCGCGAACCGTGCCGAATTTGCCGAGTTTTATGCAAATGGAGTTGCGTTGAGGACATCTAAATTAAGGTTCTCTCTCTCTCTCTCTCTCTCTCTCTCTCTCTCTCTCTCTTCCTCTCTCAAATTCTTACCGTCAGCGCGTGCTTAACGTCGAATGAACTTTTCAACAACGTCATCAGAGCATACGGCCGACGAGCGTCGAGTCGTTAGAAAGAAGAAATCTCGCGAGATATTATCTGACGGTGCGATCCTTCTGCGTTAATATCGTCCAGTTGCAGCTCCGCGTCGGCGGGCTCGCATGGCCAGCGGCGACTTCCTCGTCGATACGCGGTCGCAACGTCGGATCGACGTATCGGCGATGCGGCAACGAATGTCGGCGTTGCGCGGGGCGAGCGCACGCTCTCCGCGATCATCCGCATGCCCGCGATATCGCTGGAATGCGGCCTGATACGCGTACTCTATCGTATCGTAATTCCTATCGTCCGGCGAGAACAGCGCCAGGACTCGGCCGGCGCTTTGCCTCCGCGTTCCTCGCGATGTTCCCCTCTCGCGGGGATATACTCCGAAGGCGGCTCGCGACCGCCGCCGCCGCAGCAGCGAGGAGCTGTCGGCTCCGTGCTGATTACGCGAATGTGATCCAGTAACACACTTGGACCTTTCCGGGGTATCTTAATCCCGTCATCGGAGACACGCGTGCGACGACCAAGCGGCGCGCGATCTACCGCGGGGTCATTTGTTGCACGCCCTCCGCGGGGGCAGCCTCTTCGTCCCTCCTCGATCGCCAAGCATGACCGTAAAGCGTGACGCGTCACACTGCGACTAGCGCGGTGTAAGAATAGCATTCGCTCGGTATATTTGCAGAAAATACAGCCAAAAGGAGAGAGAGAGAGAGAGAGAGAGAGAGAGAGAGAGAGAGAGAGAGAGAGAGAGAGAGAGAGAGAGAGAGACTATCGCGCGCACCGGCTGTAAGATCGCGGAATAATTATAGAATGTCATCGCGCGCCCCGCAACGAAACAGAGAGAGAGAGAGAGAGAGAGAGAGAGAGAGAGAGAGAGAGAGAGAGAGAGAGAGAGAGAGAGAGAGAGAGAGAGAGACGCTCCTGCGCTTCGTCGTCGCAGAGGCACGCCGTGGCTCGCGCGCAATTAGCGGCTTGCAATAATTTAAGCGGACTCGATTAATGCATCTGCGCGCCGCGACGAGAAGAGCGCACCGCTGCGCGCTCGCGGATAGGCGAGAGATAGCCGAGAGACTCCTCTAACGCGTTCTCTCCCCTGGGCAGTAATTAACGCTGCGCTACACGTAGCCGATCGGTTCGTTAAAACGAGCCGACTTTTTCCGCCGGTGTATCCTCCTCCTCCTCCTCCACCTCTTCTTCCCCTCCTTTGCGTCTCTCCTTCACGATCCACTTGGCGAAATTTTGCCGATGGACAGATTGCGCGATGAAACGGGCGCGCGAACGAACGTGCAGATTGTTCGACGTTATTTTTCGGCGCGTCCTGCGCGATTTTTTCTTTACCATCCGGATACTTCCTTCGATTGAATTCTTCGGGACGCGGCGCGGCGCGAGGCCGAACGGGATAGACGAGACGCCCGAGCGCGGGCCGAGCCGCGCGACACAAACAACGACGACGCTTAACCTCGGTCGAAATAACGATAATGGCCAACGAGACTCGCGTTACATATCTTATACCCTTGATGTGGAAACAGTTATATCCTCGCGGGACGAACGACTGCCGGCGCGGATTTATGGAAGTGGCCGGAGCAGCGGCGCGCGAGGTAAAACGCGGGCCGCGGCCGCGTGCGTGTACACGCGTGTATGCGCGCGTGCGTGTATATATTTACGCATCGTCGTGCGCTGTGCCGGCTCACCTTCCTTCTCGGCGCGAAGGAGGTGTTTGCATTGGCCTAGTGCCGTGGCGCGCACCGCGAGGCGAAATTAATTACCTCGTCCTCCGACGTAACGGGTCTTCGATGTCGAGAGAGAGAGAGAGAGAGAGAGAGAGAGAGAGAGAGAGAGAGAGAGAGAAAGAGAAAGAGAGAAAGAGAAAGAGAGGAAGAGAAAAAGAAGTGAAAAAAGAGAGAGAGAGGGAAAGAGCCCAGCCGACGCGCTGCGCATCAATACACCGCGCTCGATACGATTTTATCAGATTTTATTGCGGGTTTACAGTTGCCGGCGAGCCGGGCAACACGCGCTCTTTTTCTCTCTCTCTCTCTCTCTCTGTCTGCTGAGAGAGT